>NC_085137.1:111955090-112195090 GCF_035046485.1 Aedes albopictus
CCTCCCGACCACCCGAAGAAGAAAAAAGCAAAAAACCATAGAAAATTATTATTAAAATAAACACACTAGGCTTGTGCAAACGCCATATGGAGCATCTCGCCACGAGATGAAGATATGCCGCTGCTGCTGATGGTTTGAGGAAGCTCTCTGCTGACTGCCACTGACTGCCAAACGGTTGATGGCAAGTTTGATAGCGAAGTTCACTTCCTGCCACCGTACCGTCGTCGTTGCCAGATGGGCACAAAAAAATGAAAACTAGAGAACTCCGAGGCATGCCAGCCGAGGACATTTTTTTTTGTTTCCCCCATTGCATCTTGCTTGACATCGACTTTAATGAAAGAGTCCTCCTCATTCACTATCGCTAAAACATTCATGGCGCTCTCCGAATACCCGATCAGAAGTCAATACTTTGGTAACTTGGTATGTAGTATGTAATAGGAGGTAAAATACCAAAAAGAAATACAACAAAAAAATGCCCAGTTACAAACAAGCTTCAGTAATAACAATAACGAATCAATAACAAGTTTGTTATTGATTTGGTATTGCAATAACCGGTTTTGTTATAGCTTTACAATTATTGGTACAAACTGTTGGTATTTATTATTGTTATTTTTTCTTATTACTACCAAGTGTATAACAAGGTTAGGTATCAATAACAAAACTTGGTATGGTTGTATTATTCTAATCAATTCGGGGTATCTAGGTATGTATATGATATTTGATAGCATGCATCTCATTTTCCTGAAAAGTACATTTTTTTCCTCGTTTCTGCTCCGTTTATGAGAATCGGAACACATGGAAAGTGTGGCTGGAGCTTGTGTCCTTTCAACTAGATAGGAAGGCAGGAATGTGTACCGATGCGGTGCGGTGTATGCTTTCCAAAGTGACAAATGACACACGCCAAACAGAAGAGTTTCTAATTTTCGGGGGAAAACCTGCACTGCAGCCACAAACGCCGCGCCGCCAGTTAGCTATATGTGCCATGCCCTGCCGCCGATAGTAAGCAAATAGACATTTCATTCGTTTGCTTGTGCGCCCGTCAGTCAGGAGAAGCAACATTAATATTAATGTGTATTTGAGGAAATTGAAAACGACAAAGTGTGTCACCCGAGCGGGCAAGCTGTTTGAATGTATGTTTAATGTTTTCCTATGTTTTTTTGGATATATTCTGAGTGACACATATCTGAGGGTTCTCGGGGCTAAGAAGTAATTTGTTTCGTTGGGAAATTCGATACTCTGATGAATTAGTGCAATATATCAGGGCTTCAAAAGTTTGCTCTGAGATATTATTAATGGCTGATGGAGGTCAAAGAAGCTAAGTTGGTCTTGAGGAAATTTTGGAATGTCTGTAGAATAATTTACAAGAATTTTAAATTGAGTGCCTTTCAGTTAACCAACGCCTTCAGTCACTTCTGGAAGAAGTGATACCACCACCTCTTACTATAAGAAACATACTGGTAGTGTTTTGATACCTCGCCAAATTTCAAAAGTCTAAGCGGCTTAATCAAACTGATTCCAAGAGAAAAAGTTTCAGTGACACTTAAAATACTTACTGAAATGAAGGTAGATGAATAGTGCGCCATCAAAACTTGAGACATGTCCGGAAGATGTTTATCAGAGACTTTTTCAAGTATTCCCACAGAAAATTGGCTAGTTTTTTTGTACATTCCGCAATATTCTCCAATTTCAACATGATTTTCTTAGAGATTCATCCATGCACTCATTTTACCACCAAAAATCTTTACCATCAATTTATTAAAAAATGTTTTATTTTCATACGAATATAATTTTTATTAAAAAAAAAATAATAAAAAAAATGTATATTTGTTTTTTTTTGAACTCCTCAAGAAAACTTCAGATGCCCGGATTGTTTTATTTCAATATGGCTTATCCAGAGACTTCTTCAGAAAATACTTCTAAAATATTTCTGATTTTTTTAGGAAATTTCAAGAAATAAAAAAAAAACTAGATGTTTCCCAAAAAAATCCTACAGAAACTTCAAAGAATCTAGGAATTTCAGAAGAAATTTATACAATTCTGCTCAAAAGGAATTTTCCATAGAATTGCTATCAAAACTCTTCAAGAATTTAACGAAAAACTCATACATGAATAATCGACTTAGATTCTTTCCAAAATATCTACTGTTATTCCATCGAATTTTATCAGTAATTTTTTGGTTTCCACCGAAAGTTCTCAAGGAAATGCATAAGATAAAATCCACAGAAGCTGTTTTTTTTGCTGCTTTTGCAACCAATGCCTTCTCACAGGGCAGTGGACCTTATTTCATTCATCTCATGCAACTCACATACATTGAATGAAAGAAGAGGATTTTAATTTTCCATTTGTGCTAGTGGATTGCTTGAGAGGGATTAAAAAGGCCCACAGCTTTGTGAGAAGCCATTGGCGAAATCAGTTATGCCCTTTTGAAATGTTGGTGCCGAAATTAGAAATTATGGATATTTTATCATTTACTTCATTTTTTGTAAACTTATTTTATAAATTTCGCGAGAAATTTTTCAAGATAAATTCAGGTAGTCACAAGTTCTACAAAAATTTGAAAAAAAAGGTTACCAAGACTATCTATATAAATAAAAAAAATAATTCCGATAATAATTCCACAATTTTTTTAGGAAACCATGTAAAAGAGTCTTCAAAAATGGTTCAAGAATTTTCTCTAAGTATTCTTACATAAGATTCTTCAAACACACTTCGAAAATTAAAAAAAAAAACAAAGAATTCTCAAGAAATTCGTCCAAGAATTTCTTCTATCATTTTTTTTATTTTACGAAGAGAACATAATTTATTGTTTGGTAACAATACCTTCCAGATATTCTCCGGAAACTCCTTGTCGTTTTTTTTCAGATACTTTCAGTATCCGGAAGTTCTTGAAGAAACGTTTTCGAATATTTCTTCAGGAAATTTTGTAAAAAAAATTCAAATGTGTTTTCCTTTAGTTGCTAAAGGAAGATTTTCAGGATTAAGCTTAGACGCTTCCAAAAACAACTTGATGTTTTTTCAATCCATATTACAGGTTTTATAGCTTTGGCTAATTCAATTAGGGGCCAAAGCTTTACTTGTCTTCCGAAGAAAGAACTCACATTTTGTGTCAGTTTGTCGGGAGTAGGACACATTCTCTGTTATTTATGAAAAAATCTTCTCGCATCTTCAATAAGGGCCTGTCCATAAACTACGTAGCCTCTAAGGGGGACAAAATTTCGAAAATTTTGTATGGTCGAAAGTCTTTGAGGGGGGAAAAGGGGGGGGCCAAAAAAGAATCTTCGTAGTTAATGGACAGCGCCTAAATTATTAGAGTTTTTTCTATTTATTTTCTCTTTTTTTCGAGAGGAGAAAAATGCTGCAGACCACACATTTTTTCTTAAAGTAAACATTTTACCACCCCAGAAAATTCTCCAGAATATTTCAGAAATTTTACCATAATACCTTTTCCGGAAATTACCCTTAGACTCCCCTAGAATTGTCTCTTAGAATTCAAACAGCAGCTCTCACAAAAATATTCAAAAAAATCTAAAAATTTTAATGGATTTTTTGAAACTTACATGAATTTCCCTAAAAATGTCCATTCCTGAATGATCTGTGAATGTTCTTTCCAAATATTTTCCATTTAAAATGGGTCATCTCTTTTCTTTGGAAGTTTTCTGTATTGTAAAAAAAATGTTTCTGAAGATTCATAACGAAATTTCTGTTGATATTTATCCAAATTTATTTCCCTTAAATCCTTTTTTTATATGCTCAGGAGTTTTTTTTAAACTCCAATTGAAGCTTAAGAAGTTTCTTACTTCTACATAAAGTTTTCCAAAACAAATTTGGAATTCTTATATAAAACTATTTCAAGAAATCTTTTGAAAGTTTCTTCCAGAGTTTTCTTGAACATGTTTTCCAAAATGTCGGTAGAAAAATGAAAAAAAAAATCATTCGATATTCTTTAGTAAGGAATTCCTTTATGAGTTCTCTAGATTTTTTAAGAACACTAGGACGAAATCGTAATAAAATGCTTGGAAATGATTTTTTTCTAGAGAATCTTCACCTTATATCGAATTACTTCAGGAATTTTCTGTGAAAAAATATGTTTTGAAGAACTTCTTCAGGAACTTCTGCTATTATTTTTACAATCTTGTTTTCCTAAAATTCCTAGAGAAAGACTTTAGAGAATTAACAATGGAAATATTCAATAAACTTCTCCAGGATTATCACATTTAGTACAAATTTCTTCAATCACTTCTCTGAATTTTTTTTCTATTTCTTCCAATTCTTTATATTTTTAGAACTTTCTCATCAAATTTGTCAAGAAAAATCCTTAATTTAGTCTAGCAATTTTACATAAACTTTGGAAAAACACTGTTTATGAAGAAATTTGAGGGAATTTTATAAGAAAATTCCAACGCAGTTTTCCAGGAATACATCCAGAAATTTCTCTTGAATTTCACAACACATTCATTCTAGAGTGTTTGGAATATTTCCTTCGAGAATGTCTACAGCCCGAGATGGAAGAGCTACTGTTGGAATATCCCCTCAGTAAGGAGTACAAATAAAAAAAATCATTCCTACATAAATTTTTCATTGATGTTTTTACCAATTTTCTGCTTCAGAGTTTCCTTCAACTTATCTACTTAAGATTCTTACAGACCTTTTTCAAAACTATTTCCAAATATTTCTGCCATATTTGCCAAGCGAAATTAAAAATTTATAATATTAGTTTTGATGAAAAAATTGCAGGCATCTACAGAGATCTACCAAAAAATAAAGATATATTTTTGCAACTTCTCCAAATTCTGTTATTTCGCAAGGATTTCCTCAAGTTGAGTTTGACTGTTTGGAATTATTACTAAAACTCTAATATAAGCTTCAGTCAGCTTCTGAAAGTCTTCTTTCTCAAAAATTTCCGGAAACTATCCAAACATTCCATTGTTGTATTTTTTTTTTTAGAAAAAAATCAAACTTCTCCTTAAATTTCCTTCAAGAATTTCTCAGATGTTCTTTAAAAAAACATCGGGCACTAGTTTTTTAAAGAAAATCCCAACACAGTTCTTCAGAAATTTCAAGAATTACATGAAAAAAGTATTCTTGAATGTTTGGTATATCCAAAACATCCTCAGGTATTCTGAAAATGTTTATTAGTTATTTTTAAGATTTAACAGAAAGTCCCTAGGAAAGGTTTCTGAGGATTTCTGCCATTTTTTTTTTAATTTGTTTACCTTAGATTCATAGTAAAGACATTTTCAGGTTCTTGGAAGCTTTACAAAACATTCTTGATGGATATCACAAGTAATTTTCCATTAAATTGATGCAAAGATGTATCTGCTGATTATTTTATAAATCTGCTTCCAAAACTGTTATAGAAGTCCCTAGAACTTTTTTAAATATGTTAAGAGTCTGAATATCGATTCATCAAAATATTGGACTGAATTCTGAAAAAATACCAGCTAGTTTTTTTTAAATAGTTTTACGGGACTATTTGAGAAATACATCTCAAAATTGTTTGTTCAAGAAATTCTTCCGGAAATTCACTATATATTCCTCCAGAGTTTCTTCCACTACTACTCTTATTTTTAAAGAAATTTCTTAAGAGATTAAAGCCAATGTTCCAGCACAAAGATATCTCCGGCACTTTCCCCACAAATTCTACCACGGTGTGATTCCAAAAATTCCTCTAGAATTCTTTTAAAGGTTGTTCCAAGAACTCCTCCATAGATTCCTCTTCCGATTCCTGCAGAGATTTATTTATAATTTGTAAAAGTGGTATGTTGCAAATCTTCTTAATATAACATTTTCCTAAAATTCCAGAAATTACATTCTTTTAGAAACTAAAAGACTTCCTCAGAAATTCTCCTGAAGATTCTTTCAGGAATTTCTTCAGCTATTTCCTCAAGAATATTTCCAGGAATTTCTCTAGAGATTCCACCACGAAGTCCTCTAGGAGTTTTTCCATGTACCCCTGCAAGAGTTCATCCACAGATGCCCTGAAATTCCTCCAGAAATGTTTCTAGAATATCTTCCAGATATCCACAAATCCCATCACAATTTCTCTAATTTCTTCATGAATTATTCCAGAGTTTCCTCTTTAAAAAAATCTTCCAAGAAGAACTTTATTTTTACTTCACTTACTTATTTTTACAGATATCTCTTGAAGAATTCCTTAAGAGTTTTATTTTAGAGCTTTCAAGAATTCCTCAGAAATTATTCAAAGTTTCTTCCAAGGACTACATTGCTTTAGCTTTAGGAATTCCCCCATGTTAATCAGTATTCTCTAGACATTGTTGCAGAAATTTTCCAGGAGTTGTTTAAGGTAATCTTTAAGAACTCCTCCAAAGATTCTTCAAAAATTCTTGAAATTCATAAAGAAAATCATGAAATTTATCCAGAGTTTTCTCCATGAGCTGTGTCCGAAATACTTGCAGGAATTATTCTGGCAATATTTAAAAAAATCATCCTGGAATTGAATCAAAGACTGGGAATTTATGAAGGAAGTATTTGAATTCCTTCATAAATTTTCACAGGAATTACTTTTCAAATTTCATTTCGAGCACTCATCCAGGAATTCTTTCCGAGAATAGTTTTAAAGTTTCTCCATTGAACTTTCTAGGGTTTACTTCGACAGATGCACCTGAACATTTCTACATTGATTGCTCCATGTATTTCTTCAACTTCCATTAAAAATTTCTCCAAGCGAACCTCCTGCGAAGAATTCGTGCAATGATGCCTTCATAAATTTATTTTCAGTATTTTTGTAAGAACACCTAAACAATTATCCTAAAATGCCTCTAGAGATTTTTCAGGAATTACTTTAGTGAGATTCATATAGTTCTTCAAAATTCCTTCAGGAAAGTTTTAGAAATTCATCCTGGAATCCTTCAGCAAAGATTCAACTGGCAGTTGTCCATAACTCATTTAGAAATTGCTTCAGCTGTTCCTTCAGGTATCACTCACGGGGTTCAAGGATATATACTCTTGCAGATTCTTGGATAAATCTCTGAAAGAATTTCCAATCTTGAGGAAATTCATTGAAGAAATCGCAAAAGATTTTTCCAGACAATCTTTTACGATTTTTTCAGAGAACTTCTTCAAGATTTCCTCCAGAATTTCCCTTTGAAATATTCGGAGTGATTCCTCCTGGCTATGCTCCTTGACTTCCGGTCAGATGTTTTCTAGAAATTTATCCACGAGATTTTATAAGTCCAGAAATTCAACTATGGATTTCTTCAGAAATTACTGGAGAAATATTTAAAGGATATATTGCAGAAATATCTGTACGAACTTCTCAATAAATCGAGGTTGTGTCATTAGAGTAACTCTCGGAGGAACTTCTTGCGAAAACTTCCTGGAGAAATTTATTTGAAAAATCCTGGACGAACTTTTAGGGTAGTTTCTGGAAATTTTCTGAAGGATTTGCTAAAGGAAACTCTTTAGAAATCCATGTAACGGTGAATTCCTAGGAGAAATCTCTGGATAATTTCCAAGATGCAGTTTTTGAAGAGTTCCTGAAAGAGATTCGGCCGGAACTTGTTGCATAAACTCCAGGCGAATATTGTGGAAGAGTCTTTATCTATTCTTTAGAGAAGATCCTGGGAGGTTTTCTGGATGAATTTGTAGAAAAACACAACAACTGGAGGAATTTTTGAAAAAATTGATTTGATTAATTGATTTGTCTTTATTAAAGAGACTTTCAGCCCTTGGCTGGTTCGTCTCTATTTTGAAACAATTTGTAAATAAAACTGTGCAGGAATTCCTTGATTAGTTGTGGTGGTGGTTTTGGTTAAATCTCAGTATGAGCTTTTTCTGAAATTTTCTGAAAAAAATTCTTGATTGCACCTTTGGAGAAAGTTAATGATTAATACTGACTCAAATGATACATTTGGTTCATTGGAGATCGATTGTGCAAATAAATACATCATAAACTACATAAAAGAAAAAAAAAAGAAAATAATGAGAGATTGTTATTGTTATTGTTAAAAATTAATATTTAACTAAAAATTTTGAAAGAGAGACAAGCCCCTTTGAGTGATTTTAAAAAATAATGAGAGATTATGTTTGATGTACTCACATGTATCATTTGAAGATTCTTAATATGTTCCTGAATTGATTTCTTTTTTCTACAGCCTAATAATGTTAACTTAACAATTATCTAAGTAGTTTTAATATATCCTGAAAAGGTCTTTTTTCATTAGTGGAGACAATCATTGTTCTCAGAATATCTCCAGAAATTTTCATTTTTGGAAACTTACTACAATTTTGCAGATTTTTGGGGATATAAATATGGAAGAAAGGATAAATGTGTTAAAAAAATAAAAATAAATATTTTGAATAAAATTTTTCTAAGAAAGTATAACAATTGAGAGGGTTAGAAGTAAAGGAGTGTAAGTAACAAACACCCTTCTTCTTCTTCTTCTTCTTCTTCTCTATGGCTCTACGTCCCCACTGGGACTTGGCCTGCCTCACTTCAACTTAGTGTTCCTTTGAGCACTTCCACAGTTATTAATTGAAGGGCTTTCTTTGCCTGCCATTGCATGACTTTGTATATTATGAGGCAAGTACAATGATACACTATGCCCAGGGAGTCGAGAAAATTTTCCCGACCGGAACGGGAATCGAACCCGCCGTCTCCGGATTGGCGATCCATAGCCTTAACCACTAGGTTAACTGGAGACCCCACATTCCACTAGGCTAACAAACACCCACATTCGTGTAAACAAGGATTGAAGTTTTTTATCTTTTTTTTATCTAATACTAAATATATATAGAGTTTTGAAATCGGCCCAATGTTCTCCGGTTATTGTATTTTTTTTTTTTAAATAATTTTCTATAACTTTCTCCAAGATCTAAGTCTTTTGGAAAATGTTTTGAATTAACTACACAACCTAATTGTCAGACAATATTTTCTTCACTTTTTAAATGAATTTCTTGCGTAAAAAGTTTCTTAAATATATTTTAGCTGTTCTAACAAGCCACCGCTTTTGTTCACGAAGTTTTTAGTAATATATTTTTTCCATTTTGAACTAGGAAAGGTGTATTCCAAAATTTCCATATTTTATATTATTTCACCATTTTTTTAACGATTTTATAAAAAGTCATAATCGATTCAGCTTTTATTTTTATTTATTTTTAATTTCTTCTGTGAACTTAAAAAAAAATCTTCTGGAGCTTTCGCTCACAGATCCTACAAGAGCCTCTGCTGTAATTCATATAAGAATTTGAAACTGAAACTTATGCAGTAATTGATGCTGAAATTTATCCAGAGATTCACTCATAGAGTTGTCCTGGCGTTTTTTTGAAATTTTTTTCTAGAAACTACCAAAAAGTTTCTCAGAAATTTTTCAGAAATTTCGTCTTACCTTGAACTTGGAAAATATTTCTAAATTTCCCAACAAGAATCTCTGGTAATATCGGACCAAATTCATTAAAAGTTTTTCCAAAGAGGTTTCCAGTAAAAAAAAACTATCGGACCCTTCTATATGTTATTATATTTTTCGAAAACAACATCCACAGTGAATAATTTCAAAACACAATAAAATATTATCATTGAAGCATTTTCAAGCATCCTTTTTCAAATTCAATCCATAATAAATTCTGATTTTTTCATTGTGTATTCTGACCACACCCGAGGTAATACATCCAGTTCACTATCCCAACACCGAATTCCCAATGGATTGAAAGCGCCTCAGTAGGACAGCTTTCTTGCCCCAGCATTTGTTCTTCAAACAATCTCATCATGCAGGTCCGGGTCCCGTCTGCTCTAGGATATCAGTTGATGCGAGAGCCCGCCGACAAACCATGTATGCCATCAGCGTCATCCTGAAGAGCAATTTTGAAACCAGACTATTACATCATGAATTATTGATAAGATCTCCCGGAACAAAGCATATTTGTGAGGGGGACGACCCTTTCGTTGGGAAAAAGTGACGGTAAGTGGGTGTTGAAAACGGTTTCATTAAGCCATCGTATCGGTCCGAAAAGGTGGCCGCCATCATAACACGTCCGTCCATGCCATCGAAGGTTGTCCGAGAAGTACAATGTTGGGGTCGCATCCTCATCCTCCTCCAAAATCAAGCCAGACTTTTGAGTGGATGATGTTGGGGAGCTTTTTTAATAAAACCCGGACCCATTTCGAACAACAAAAAGCAAAAGTGGATCAATTTCGAGTGATGTTTTTCAATTATAAACGGCAACTCGTTTCCGGAAATGTAAATGATATTCTTGCTAATTTCATCTGGTATTGGAACTCAAAGGGAAGTCACCACAAGGGGTGGCTCAGGAGTGGCTCAAGAGGAAACGCAAAGGCAGCAAAAATTAATTACGAAAAGGTAGGTATACCTTTCCTAAGAACAGTGTGCCTTTCTCCCTCGAATGAGCATCGTAAGGAGCGGAACTTCTTAGTCTTAGTGTTTGGCTTGCACCACGCCAAGAAGTATGGTGCCAGGAAGTATATAACGGTAAACGGTGTGCAGAACAGAACGCGATAAGGTTGACCGGGTGTAGGGGCTTGTTGCTTTACAACTTAATGATAAAAACCATTTACATTTAATTTATAGCTGAAATATAAATTTGACGGAGAAAGTGCAAACAAGGGAGCAGTTACTGGCTGATGCTGTTGTTGCTGGGGTGTACGGTGTGTCAACAGAAGGAAACATTGTGGGTGAAGGGAAGTTCAGAAGACAATCAAAATGGTTCAGAAGTTAAAGACGTTACGTAAAATATACTGTTTTTTTTCTCAGATGTCATTATCGTGATAATACGTTAACAACTATGTAAGGACATTGTTGTCTTTATTTGCAATAGAGCACGTTCGGTGTAGTACTAGATTTGTAGTAATGAGCTGAATTTTAGTATGGTGAGAAGGTCAATTCTCCGTTTCTGCAATGAAATGGTGCAAAAAGCGTGGGTATTATGATTCCTTGCCTAATTTGTTGCTGTTTGAGCAAAACTTTGGATAACTAAGTTGTTTATGTTGCAAGAAATGGAGAAAACAACAACACTGTTGTCAAAAGTTTTACTCAAACAGCATCAGATTAGGCAAGGAATCATAATACCCACTCTTTTTGCACCATTTCATTGCAGAAACGGAGAATTGACCTTCTCACCATACAAAAAATCAGCTCATAACTACAAATCTAGTACTACACCGAACGTGTCCCATTGGCTGAACTCGATTCCCGGTCGGTCTAGGAACTTTTCGTGCAAGAAAATTCTTTAACTTCCTTGGGCATAGAGTATCTTCATGCTTGCCATACGAAATACACATGCAAAATGATCATTGGCAGGGGAAACTCTCGGCTAAAAACTGTGAAGCTGAGAAACAGGATTTGTCTCAATGACGACCTTACTTTCTTTGAAAATTTCTCCAAACATTTCTCCATGGCTGTTTAAAGGAATTTGACTAGAAATTTTCCTCATGGTTTTTAAGAAGTATCTCAAAAAATTACTCATTAGATTTTTCTAACAACTAGTGCAAGGTTTTTTTTCGGAATTCCCACATGTGATCATCCAAGAATTCGTTCAGAAATACCTCCTGAGATTGTTTCTTTAGAAATTCATACAAGTTTTATTGCAGAAATTTTAGATGGAATTCATACAGGGTTCAGGGATTCCTCCAGAAGTTTTGCACGGAATTTCTTGAGTTTCTCAAAAAATCACAAAGAAAAACATTCTTGTAGGAAGAAGACTACGGGTTTCTGCAAGCATTGTGTCAGAGATTCCTTGCAAAAACGTAATTCCAGGGGAAATTTCTTCACAGTTTTGTTCATCCACAGATTTTAGAAGACATGCTTCTAGAAATTTCTGCAAAAGTTTAGAGGATATTACTTCATCGATTCTTGCAGAAGTTCGTCTAGGATTTCCTTCAGAAAATCAGTTTTTTTTTCAACGAATTACATCAGAAATTCTTGTTGGAGGTTCCTACTGGTGTTAATTGTTTTATTTTTCAAGGGAAAGCTTCAGGGATTCCTCTAGCAATTATTCTTTGGCTTCCAAATTTATTTTCTGGCATTTATCCAGATTTTTTCAAGAAATTCTCATAGTAAATCCGCTGGAAGTTTTCCAGTTTTTTCAGGTATTCATTTAAATATTCTTTCCCAAAACTCTATCCCATCTGAAATTTCTTCAGTGATTTCTAAACATTAATTTCCTTTCTCAGAGTTTATTTCATAAATGTGTAAAAAGATTTCTTCAAGAATTCCTTAACTCATTTTGTCGCTCGAGGAATTCCTTCTGAATATTTTTATGTTTGTTTTTGAGTTTTTTGTATGGATTTCCTCAAGGGTGTCCTTAAGAATTCTCTTGAAGAATTTTTAAAAAAAAATCTGTGGAAACCCTTTCCCCGAGAATTTTTCCTCGAAATTATTTCCAGAGTTTCTGCAGGAGTTTCTCATACAACTCTTCCACTAATTCCATCAAAGATATTTTAAGATGTCATTGATAATATTGTCTGGACATCTCTTCGTCTCCAGAAAATTTCATTGAATTTCTTCTAAGAATCTCCAGAGGTATCTCCGGGAGTTTTCCAGGGATTCCATCAATAAATCTGCAGGGATTCCTCATGCAATTTATTCAGGGAATTCTGCAAGAATTCCTGTGCAATTTCTGCAAGAACATCCGAAAATTTCCTGGAGGAATTTTTCAAGGGATCCCAGAAGAGAGAACCCAGCCAACACAAGATCGCATATGCTGTTGAGTAGGATGCTAAAGTGGAGGTGATATGCGTACACTTTACACTCGGTGTAGCATGTTCGCATATGGCCTCCATTTCACAAATCCTTAAAACACAAAAGTAGTCCCTGGTTATATTTCTTGAGTAATCGCTGAATAAATTTCAGAAGGAATACGTGGATGAATTTCTGAAAGAATCCCGAATAAAATCGAAGAAAAAATCTGCAGTCGAATTTCTTTATAAACCCCTGCAAGTACCCCAGCGAAATATCTGAATGATTCTTAGTAGGGATTTCCGAATCAATTTTTTAAAGTATACGTGGCGAAAATCCTTGGGAAACCTTTAGCGCAGCTCGTAAAAGAATTTATTAAAAATTTCCCCTAGAGATAGTCATCCAAAAATTCTGAAGAATTTAATGAAAGTACTCATGGAGTAGACACATTTATGAAGGAGTTTCTTTTGAAATATCTGGAGTAAAATTTAGAAAATCTTCCGTAAGTATTTGTGGACAAAAAACCTTATAGATTTCTAAAAGAATTCCTGTTAAAATATCTAGTAAGTATTTTGATGATTTTCGTAATAAATTTCTCAAATAATCCATTAAGGAAATCTTGGAGATATGTTCTGGAAAATACATGGACAAATTCCTGGAAGGACTCTTGAATCTCTATAAGCATTTCTATAGGCATCCTGAATAATTCTCTAGGAGATTTTCTGAAAAACATATAAGAAAGAATTTCTAAAGAAAGCGTGTATTTGAAGGATCTACTTGAGATTCTTTTTTGATGATTTTCTGGAAGATTTATTGCACGCACAGGATGGCCCACACTTATATGAAAAACAAAAAAATCGAAAAATGCCAAGTCTTACTTCCTGAATCAGTTGTTTTGGACTCCCAGAATCCACGTTCAAAATTTGAGCAAAATCGATTAAGCCTAAGCGGGCGCTCAAAACGCTTGAAGTTTGTATGGGAAAACTTGGCCAAATGTATGCAGAATTTTTAAGTTTTCGAATTTTGCCGCTAGGTGGCGCTGTAAGCGTTCAATAAATAAACCTTATGGTATTTTTGTAGGTGACTATATGCCAAACAACTGTGTCGAAGACCGCAAAGTGATCCGACGTCTGTGAAAAAGTTATACCCTAGGCAAAGCGAGGCGAAGTACTGAGATTTCATTATTGATATTATTCTTTACATGTATTCGAAAAACAACAGTAAAGTTTA
Source organism: Aedes albopictus (assembly GCF_035046485.1). Lineage (NCBI taxonomy): Eukaryota > Metazoa > Arthropoda > Insecta > Diptera > Culicidae > Aedes > Aedes albopictus. Next base: position 111,968,971 of record NC_085137.1, read on the forward strand.
TTCTCACTGGTTCTTCAGGCAGAAAAAAATATAAATGTAAAATTCATCGAAAAATCGTGCACATTAAGGTAAATGCTAGATTTAGTGCATATTTACATGAGATATCATATAAAATAACGTTACGTTCATGTAAATTTCCGCTAATAGTCGCGTAACCGGTTGGTGTCCATGATGGTTTACGCGATGGTTGGCGGAAATTTACACGATAGTAATGTATTTTTACATTATATCTCATGTAAAAGTGCACTAACTCTAGCATTCCCTTTATGTGCATGATTTCTCGCTGAATTTTAATTACGTATTTTTTTCTGTGTAGAAAAGCTTCCAAATCAATTTCCAGAAATTAATCCCGGGATTTCTTTGAAAATTTCGATGATTATTTCTCTAGATATTCCTCCAAAAATGCCGTTAGAGATTCTTTCAAAATATTTTTATAGTAAAAGTTTGGTATTGTGACGATTTTCGCCAAATTCTTTGCCGCGACGAAATTCCCGAGCCGACTTTTATTTCGGATGCGATGGAACAAAGCCTACGCGACGGAAATCGGATGGTTTAGACCGAAACACACGTATCAAATTTTCAACGATCTGACCGAGTTCTTTATTCGAATTCAACTGACTCATACAACTAATACATTAGTCCAATTGCGGTTCATCCGCTAATGAGTGAAGGGTGAATCATCTATAAAATCCGTAACACCATCCCCCTCTAAAACCCTTGTCGCCCCGACAAGATTTGAAGCATCTTTATACTCAGCTAATCTATCCACGTGTACAATTTTCTTCCTGCCTCCGCTTTCATGTCTTATTTCGTACACTAGATCACTTATTTTACGTAACACTTGATAAGGTCCATCCCAGTCACATTGGAGTTTGGGGCATCTTCCAACCTGTCGCTGACGATTGAATAGCCATACGAGTTGACCCTCTTGGTAATGTGGTTGATTTGCAGTATGATCGTAACGCCTTTTCATGGATTCCGCTGCCACAGTAATGTTGTTCCTTGCTACTTCACGAATTGACTCCATCGCGTCGATTTTCTCCCGAACATAGTGTGGTACCGACCGGACGTTGTCTGGTGGAGTGCCTCGCCACAGATCCACTGGTAGAACTAATTCGCGTCCCAAGTTCAACAATGCGGGGGAGAATTTGGTTGTTTCGTGCACTGCAGCTCGATAACTTAGTAGTGCCAGTGGTAGTAGTTTATCCCATTTATTTTGCTGACGGTTCACAAACTTTGCGAGGTAGTCCAGCAGAGTACGATTAAATCGCTCTGCCAAGCCGTCAGATTGTGGATGCAGTGGAGTGGTTCGCGTTTTACGTGCTCCCAACAACTGTAAAAGTTTTTGGAAAACCTCGCTTTCGAAATTACGGCCCTGATCAGAATGGATTTGCCGTGGTACACCGAAACGAGAGACGACGGCTTCTAGTAGAGCCTCGGCAACTGCTTCTGCTGTTTGAACTGGCAACGCTACAGCTTCTGGCCACTTGGTAAAATAGTCCGTCATTACCAAAACCCACCGGTTGCCGCTTTCTGTTAATGGAAACGGTCCAAGAACGTCAATACCCATCTTTTCAAATGGTTCTCCTACTAGAGTTGGAATCAGTTCGCCGCGAGATCGGGTCCTCGGTCCTTTTCTGGATGCACAAATGCTGCAGGTCAGACACCAAAGTTTGATATCCTTCGTCATCCCAATCCAATAAAAACGCTCTTTTGCCTTGAACAGCGTTTTGGTTTGACCGTAATGTCCTCCAGTTAGGCTACCATGCACTTGTTGTAGTACTTCTTCGATCATTCCCTTCGGTACGACAGTCTGAAGATGTTGCTTCTTCGGTCCCAAGAATACCCTAGAAAGTGTTGTTCCTTGCATGCGTAAGCTGCTGAAGATGGACCAGTACGATTTGCAGACCTCGTTCATATGGGATATCACTTCAAAATCTGGTCTTCTTCCACTTTCTACCCAACCAATCACTATTTGCAAGTCTGGATCAAGTCTTTGAGAGTCTGCAATTTCGTCACCACTTACAGTCACTGCATTACAAGGCGAATTCTCACTAGCTGGCGTATGGTTGACCGATGTTTCACTCTGGTCCAATTTAGCACAATGTTTGCACCCTACAGTAGCGCACGGTCGCCTCGATAACCCATCGGCATTCCTATGACGCAATCCCGGCCTGTGTTCGCAGCTATAATCGTATTGGCAAAGTTTCTCGATCCAACGTGCCATCTGTCCTTCGGGTTCTTTGAAGCTTTTGAGCCATGTAAGAGCTGCGTGATCGGTCCGTAGTCGGAAGTGCCTCCCATCCCGAGCAGAAGAAAATAACAAGTGAATAACATATCAAGGTATTTATCTTAAATACTACCATACCTTGATATGCCCTTCCTAAGGTGGTACTAAGAGGCAAAATAACAAAAACAAATACTAAAATTTAGTATAAATAACACCTAGAAAATAACAAGTTTTATTATTCTAATAATAAATGCATACCTAAACTTTCAAGTGCTGTATTTGTTATCCCAAAGTTATTGAATAACAAACTAATAACATTTCTTGTTATTAAATGTTTCATTTGTTCGATGACTTCATGATGTAATAGCAAATCTTGTTCTTCGTTTTTTTTTTTACTGCTAAACCAACAAATACCACATCAATAACAGACTCTGCTCAAATACCTCCAACAGTTATTGTGTTGTTCTCATAACATTTCGTAGAATAACGCAGCAATAACAATTTTAGGTATTAGAGCACATCTTGGTCTTCGCATGGTATTTGTAAGGTATGCCCTTCTGCTCGGGATACAGGTAATGATGGAAATGTTGAACTGCTTTTGACACGGCGACCAGCTCTTTTCTAGTGACGCAATAGTTACGTTCGGACTTCGAAAGTGTTTTGCTGTAGTATGCAATTACACGTTCTTCACCATCTTGTATTTGTGACAACACCGCACCGACACTACAGTAACTTGCATCTGTGTCCAATATGAACTCACTGTCAGCTAAAGGGTACGCCAAAACAGGAGCTTCTGTGAGATGCTGTTTCAGCAAGATGAACGCTTTTTCACATTCTTCATCCCACATGAAAGGAGTATGCAGTTCCGTCAACTTATGGAGTGGTCTAGCAATGGCCGAGAAATTTTTAATAAACTTGCGATAGTAAGCACAAATACCCAAGAAACTTCGGAGAGTAGTTTTGCTGTTCGGCTGGGGCCACTCTGAAATTGCTTTAATTTTCTCTGGGTCAGTCTGCACTCCGTCCGCCGACACAACGTGTCCAAGGAACACTACTTGTCGTTGCATAAAACAGCATTTCTTCGGATTAACTTTCAAATTTGCCCTTCGTAGCCTTGAAAACACTTCAGTCAAATGCACAAGATGATCTTCAAAGTTTTCCGAATGCACAATCACGTCATCCATGTAGATTAGACAGTACCGCCAGGATAACCCATTCAACACTAATTCCATCAAGCGCTGAAATGTTGCCGGACTATTGCATAGCCCGAACGGCATCACTGAAAATTGCCATAACTCCTTGCCTGCAGAGAAGGCAGTGTTGCGTTTAACTTTGTAATAGTTAGAAATGTGCCCTGAAAGACAAGTTAGTTTAAATAAGTTTGTGTAAACCAACATTCCGCGCAATAAAATGATCCGTAAAGAACCGATCAGGCACCCCTGGTAAAGCCTACCCTGAATTTGCCATGCACCATCCCACGCTCTTGCCAACCAACACACATGACACTAACGCATACATGCCGAATCGAGCACACGACAGCCTGAGCGACGCTGAGAACAGCGAAGAACACATAATCCCACGCAGGTACAGATCGGCTCAAGAGAGTCACGAGGTCAGCGGTGACACCGACGATGCATGTCAAGCATCTCCCTCTCGTGCGAGACACACAAGCGAAAGCGTCGCGACGGCGGAAGTCTCTCTGAGCACGCCACGCCACTACATGGAAAGCAGCAAGGAGAATCGCTGTGCAGAGATGAAACTCCCAGTCAGTCCACGCAGATCAGTCGTTCGGTACGGTGCGGTTTAGTGCGCTGCTACGGGTGTGTCGCTTTGAACAAAGCTGCATAAAAATTGCAACAGTGGAATCCGGGAATACAGCCACCCAACGAACCGTGGTGAGTTTTCGTGTTCCGAATAAGAAACCGCAGTAGATAACGGAATTGTTGTAATCCTCAGACCAACGGCGTTGCAGCGGACAAAAGCACACGGCCATCTTGTGGACCGACGAAGCCCTGCAGCCTTGCATTCAGCTCTATAGGCCGGAATCAATCGCCATCTTGTTGAGGGTGAGTGAATGCACGTGTTCGATTTAGAAACAGCTTGTTAATCGATGGATTTTATCTGGACAAATAGGCTATTTGCGAGGAAGACACGCTTGCCCGTGGTACAGCTGGCATCCCGACTACCACGCGCTCGAACCAATCGGACTACGCGTAGGACGAGAATTCTGGCTTTCTGGCGGCGATTGCTAAAACGGCGAAGAAGAGGAAGAGCCTTCTCATAAGAAGTATGCACCGATCAGAATCTGACTGGATATAGTTTCTGACAGTTTTGTTTGCCCTAGGGCTCTTTTTTCCTGTTTCTAGTTTGGCCCAAGGCGATTACGGGACGAACGACGCCGCGGGGGAGCCGTGATCTGGCGCGGACTGGGATCGCAGCGAGAGGCAAGGTCACCCAAGGACGGGTGCAGCGATACAGCCGGTGGATGGCTGACCGTGCGTGATTGCTCCGGCATCGGGAGAATGCCGGTTGGCGACGCAACGTACCGACGGGATCTGTGAGTAGGAGATAAAGAGAATCTTAGTTGATAAGGAGATAAAGGAGTTAGGAATGGGACTGGTAGGATAGAGGAGAGTAGGCAGTGGCACAATGGGGTGTGATTAGTAATAAAGCGTTGGCAACATGTACTTTCTTGTAGTTGGTGCTTCATTTTCAGTGTTTGTGCTCGAATAACCACTCTGGGTAACAGCTTTGCGTTACTGGTCGGGGAATTCACAACAGCAGTCTTCTCACGATCTTTAGCATCCATCTCTACTTGCCAGAACCCGCTTTGTAAGTCTATTGTGGTGAACCATTTCGATCCTCCGAGGGCATCCAGCGTTAGATCAATTCTGGGAAGGGGATAGGAATCCTTTTTAGTCACGTCATTTAATTTACGGTAATCTATGGAAAACCTTTGAGTGCCATCTTTTTTGTTCACCAGTACTACGGGAGCACACCATGGACTTTTGGAAGGTTCGATGATACCGTTGTTATGCATTTGCTGGATCATTTCATCCACACACTCTCTTTTGGCTAATGGGATCTTCCTGGGGGGAATCTTGATAGGTCTATGATGTCCGGTATCTATTCGATGCATGGCGAGACTTGTTCGTCCAGTTACACCAGACTCGGGACTGAAAACGTCGCTATTTTCTATCAAAAACTTCGCAAACGCGTTCTTCTCGTCTTCAGTAAGCTCTTGGGAGACATTGCTGAAGACATGCTCCAAATGAGAAGGAATTTCTCGAGTCGAAGCTTGAAACGTAGGTCTGGTTACAGATGTGTCAGCCAGCTTCACAACATGACCGAACGCGATAGTTGTTCCAGCTGGAATAACACATGTCTCTTCCGCAGTATTCATAATGCGAACTGGTACGCATGATTGCTGGGGATCGACTAAGGTTCTGGCAGTCAGCAAGTCGTTTTGGTGCAGGGCTCCCTCGAGTAACAAAAGGCCTTCGGGATTACCTTCGCATTCACCGTACACGATCGTTTCCGTCCTGCTATCAATTTCTATCTGCTTCGTTGCACACACTTTGAACGTTTCACGTATAGGTTCACTTTCGTTCCGAATCCGAACAACTTTGTCCCGAGACACTCGCAGCTTATTGTTCACAAAATCTATTACACATCCATGCTCTTTCAAAAAGTCGTTTCCAATTATACAGTCTTCGGCAATGTCCACTATCCACACTTCGTGACGAACCCGATGTTTTCCAAAATTAAACACAACATCTGTTTCGGAAATCACAGGTAGAAGTTCACCCGAAACAGTTTTCACGAACTTTGATCGAAGCGGTTTTACAGAGTCTTCATCCATTAGATCCCACAGTTTACGACCGATGATAGTGATCGCAGCACCGCAGTCTACTATTGCTTCGCACGCCGTTCCGTTCACTAGAACATCTACCAGGTAGCTTCCACGATGCCGACTCAACGAATGGACGAATAAGATATTCGGTGGAGCATGTTCAGTTACCACCCTCCGCTCCTTTAGGATGGCATCCGTCCGTTTCCCGAATTCTTCGCTTGATTACGATATTTGCTCCGTCGACGACTCTGCGTTTGAGTGCCAGCACAACGCAAACCATATACGGGTTCCTCATTTCTCGAAGAGTCTTCAGATTCAGAACCGGCACTTGTTTCTGTGTCCTGAACCAAACGCACTGGCTTGAATGTGGTCCGCGTGGCGTTGCGCGAAATGTGAAACTGCAGAGCAGACTGCAAAGCTCCGTTTAGGGTTTTTGGTACTCCAAATCTAACCAAGTCCTGGATTGACGGATCATTCAACCCATCGAGGAAATGATTCATTGCCATTTTATCCTGAGCATCAGGCGTGCAGTCATGATAAGCTGATGCCACCAAGCGACGAATGTCATCAGCAAAGCTGGTTAGATCTTCCCCTTTCTGCTGCAATCTGGCTCGAAGCTGTGCATGGTGAAGAGCTTGATGAAACTGTTCACCAAATCTTTTGTCCATGGCGAGTTTGAGTTGAGTGTAGGAGAGTCGCTCGATAGCTGACAGAGAGCGGTGCACTTCTAAAGCAGGACCTCTCAGCATTGCTGCTAGATACAGGGGATGGCCAAAATGTTTGGGATAGGCAACTTTTTTTCTCCCACAAAAAAATTCAACATGTTGTAACTTTCCATAGAGTGCATCAAAAAATCTCAAATTTTGACTGTTTGTCAACCTATTATATGTGCATCATTGGTACAAATTTGGGCTCGATTGATTAATTTTTCGCGAAGTTAGAACCGTTCGGGTAAAACACTATTATTTAGACAACTAATTTTCGAACTGTCACATCTCGGAAACTAGTGAACCGAATTGAATGAATTTTTTAACGTTTTTTAACAATATATTGATACTCAATACGACGCTATAAAATGTAATATTTTCTCACGGCGAATTAAGTTATACCGGATTGAAATTTTTACCCATATAGAGGAAAATAAGTCAAATTTACAATACCACGCAAAAATTACTAAATGTGTTCTTCCTTCAATCTAAATAGGCTCTAATATATCTGATTAGAGATAACTTGAGAACAGAAGTGGAAATTCTTTGAATATCAACACTAAAATTTATTGACATTGATGTAAAAAAATTACATTTTTTCGAGAAAAATCCAAAAAGTGTCAATCCATGATAACTTTTTTTAACGTTTAAAAAGTACCTATGTTTTAATGGTTTGGGAAGCATTTACATATTGTTAGTGTACGTTCAAAATTTCATTCAATTCGGTTCACTGGTTTCCGAGATAAGGCACCTCAAAAATGAGTTGTCTGAAAAATAGTGCTTTACCCGAACGGTTCTAACTTTGCGAAATATTAATCATTCGTGCCCAAATTTGTACCAATGATGCACATATAATGGGTTGACAAACTGTCAAAATTTGAGATTTTTTGATGTGCTCTATGAAAAGTTAAAGCTTGTTGAACTTTTTTGTGAGAGAAAAAAAAGTTGCCTATCCCAAACATTTCGGCCATCCCCTGTACTTCGCTTTTAGAGCACCATCCCAGTTATTGATTTCGGCAGTTAACTCAAACGTCAGCAAATAATCACTCCAGCGTTTACTGCCATCGTATATCTCGGGATTTAGCTTAACTCTTGCAACGTTTTCTCCCTCTGGCAAAGCAGCTATGTGTGCGTTGTTGGTTGAAGTATTTGATCGTGTTGGCCTGCCGATGTCTTCACCAGGGCGTTCATCCATGAATCCACTGGAGCCGCCATCTTCATTAGCGTTCGCTGGGTTGCGGCGAAATCTGCTCTCCAACGGAGTTCTGGGAGAGCTCTGATCCACGATATTCGATGAAAATTGGAGGCCATTGATTGCAGCACTGAACTCCCGCAAATTTTGCAAGTGGCTAACTTGGCTTTTTATACGGTCTAGCTCGGCTCCGAAATTGGTCATTTCGGTCTCAATTTTCCGAATGCCATCGGTCATTTGTCCGTTCAGCTCCCGAAATTTGGATGTCACCGTCAAGTTTAGCTCAGAGATCATGGTGGCAAGTCCTTCTGGGGTGATGGAATTGGCGCCATCTTGGGTATCACCTTGCGGTGACGCGGTAGATGTATCCGTACTCATCATAAACCCCACTTCTGACACCAGTGTGACGATTTTCGCCAAATTCTTTGCCGCGACGAAATTCCCGAGCCGACTTTTATTTCGGATACGATGGAACAAAGCCTACGCGACGGAAATCGGATGGTTTAGACCGAAACACACGGATCAAATTTTCAACGATCTGACCGAGTTCTTTATTCGAATTCAACTGACTCATACAACTAATACATTAGTCCAATTGCGGTTCATCCGCTAATGAGTGAAGGGTGAATCATCTATAAAATCCGTAACAGTATTTTATCTGTGATTGTTGAGAAATTCCTCAAGTGCTTCATCAAGAAATTTCACAAGGGATTTCTCCAGAAATTTTAAAGGAATTCTTTCAAAAAAAATCGAATGGCTTGCTTCAGAAGTTCATTCTAGAATGTATGTAGGTATACCTTCAGAGATTTCATCAGAACTGCACCTGGATATTTCCCACAAATGTTTCTTGAAATATTTCATTAGCAAATCTTACATGAATGCTTCAGAAATTCATCCAAAGATGTTTTTCTTGAACTGGTTTTGACATTCATTGGGAAATTTCTCTCCAGATATTTAATTAGAATTTCCGCGGGAAATTCCTTCAGAAACTCCTCTGCGGGTTCGTTAAGAACCTTTTCGAGTAATTCTTTTCGAAAGTCTCCTATGGGTTGCCCCTCTTAGAATTCCTTCAGATATTCTCTATGAAATTTCTACAAATAAAATTGCTCCATGAAAAATACAGTCTTCTACAAAATTTTCATTGAATTTCTCCAAAAATTCCTTCAGAAATTGATTTTAGAACACCTTTAGAAAGTCTTACAGGGATTGCTTTCGGCGTGTTTTTTTTTCATTAAATCCTCTTAAAATTTCTTCAACGATTCTTTAAGTAAATCTAATATAGATTGCACAGTAGGGTGTCCCAAATTAGAAAAAGTTTAAAAAAGTTAACTTGCTCACCCTTAGAATGATAGATTAGGGTCTTAGAAACAATAGTTCCATACATGAAAACTTAATCAAAAAATCTTTAGAGGTTGCACGCAACAATTTTATGAAAAATGGACGATTTTTGGTATTTTTACCAAGAAAATGCTAATATGAGTTGAAAAATAAAAGAAATAAAAGTCATCAATCAAAGTAAATCATAGTTCTGGGTCTCGCAAACAAAGTTTGGAGGGAATTTAGGTCGTCAAAGCTGATTTTATATATTTGGCAAAGGTTAAAATATCAAAAAATCACGAAATTTTTCACCAACTTTTTCAAAAATGCTCAATTTATAAGGATTTTGAAATTTTTCCTGCAAATCGCAATTCCCTTATTTTAAAGCAAATTTTGTATAGATTATTTCGGCTGAAGACAGTTTTGAGCTGTCTCTTTCATGAGCTGAGATATCGGTATAATAATGATAACACAATCAATGAAAAATCGTGTTTTCTTACGTTAATCGATTTTGTTCACTAGTTTCCATGACTACCATGCAATTGAAACAACACACGACAAATGTTTGACATAATAGTACGTGCAAGTGTACATTTTTGAAGAATTTCAGGAATAATTAGATTACTTTGATCATTACTGGTTCATACTGCATGACAGTAACAATATGTAAAGGTTTTGAGAGTTAATCATCGTTTTGTATCTACATATGCTGAACATAACTTTTCACACCCGCTTTGTGAATACGAAAAGAATTTTTTTTTCTTAGATTTCATCTGTTGATCAGATAACAGTAGCAAGCCATCGATTCAAAACTTGTAATTTTGGTTGAAATTTTTGTTTTAACAAGTAAGCTGCGCAGCAGAAAGATTTTAACATTGACATTTCTTAGGTTAACACCTCTTGTAAAATATTAGACCAGTCACTAAGTTATATTTATTTATTTATTTTTTTTTTTTTGTCTAGTTCATTTATTTATGGCTCAATCGCGTGTAACGCTTTACGGAGCCGAAGTTCATTCATTGTATACAGTTACATACTTTTCTTAGGTACTCATGGTTAGTACTGGGAGGAGGCCAGGGTACTCGTGGCTACTCGAGGTTAGCGGGTCACAAAATTTCAAGGAAAGGCATGGTGAGGATAAGGTTTCAGGGTTCTCTGTAGCACATCCGGGAGGTATCTTGGCTTTTGGCGTCGCCTCTGGAGTTGGCATGGGCTTGTCACGGGTTTTCGTCTGCCGGATGGCCAGGAACATATAACACAGAAAAGACAAACACAAAGAAAAAAAACTGAAGCGAAAAAAAAAACAGAAGATTATACCTTTATACAACACATGCGAAGAAACTCATAAATGGACCGCATATAGATTAGATCGCGGGTTCCCAACACATCTCTAACTGGAACAAAGGGTTGTCTACCTCGGGCCTCAAGGGTATCCAGTAGTAGCGCTCTGGAGGCGTCATTATCCGGGCATTGCCAAACTACGTGGTCGATGTCATCATAACCGGAACCACATTTAGTACAAAGCTTGTCGAGCGCGAGGTTTATTCTATGCAAATGCGCGCCTAGCGAGTAATGGTTGGACATGAGTCTTGAAATCACGCGTATGAAGTCTCGACCTACGTCCAAACCGTAATGCCACGCTCGCAAAGAAACATTAGGAATAATAGAATGTAACCACCGTCCCAGTTGACCATCTCGCCAATCACGTTGCCAACTTTGAAGAGAACTCTGACGAACTAAATGGAAAAATTCATCGTGTGAAATTCTTCTATCATAGATCTCACCTTCCTGTGCGCCCACCTTTGCGAGAGAGTCCGCCTTCTCATTGCCATAAATTGAGCAATGTGAGGGGACCCATACAAAGGTAATCTTGTATGATCTTTCGACCAGTGCACCCATCTGCTCCCTTATTTTTGTAAGAAAGTAAGATGAATGCTTTACAGGTTTCATCGACCGGAGTGCCTCAATAGAACTAAGACTATCCGAGAAGATGAAGAAATGGTCTGCGGGCATGTTTGAGATCATCCTCAAGGCGAAGTTGATTGCTGCCAGCTCAGCAACATAAACCGAACAAGGTTCCTGAAGTTTGCGGAAGGCGGTGGAGTTTTCATTGAAGACACCGAAACCAGTGGATCCATTTATGCGAGACCCATCAGTGAAAAATCTCTTACCGGAATTGACATTTTGGTACTTTTCGTTAAAAATGCGAGGAATAGATATACATCGAAGTTGATCTGGTATTCCCTGAACAGCTTGTTTCATGGACAGATCGTATTTAACAGAGGAACTGTCATTGGTGAAGTGTACACGAGGAGGATTATAACCTGGGAGGCTTATATCAGATGACATGTAGAAAAGATAGATTCTCATGAATTTTGACTGGGTGTTCAGACTGAGCATTTCTTCGAAGTTTTCAATAACAAGTGTGTTGCTCACTCCACACTTGATAAGTAACCTTAGCGAGAGCTCCCAGAAGCGGTTCTGGAGCGGTTTCACTCCTGCCAGAACCTCTAGGCTCGCATTATGCGTTGAGTGCATACAGCCGAGGGCAATACGCAAACAACGGTATTGAATTCGTTCCAGCTTTATTAGGTGACAGTTTGCTGCTGAGTGGAAGCAGAAAGAGCCATACTCAATAACAGAGAGAATCGTCGTTTTGTAAAGTTTTATGAGGTCTTCCGGGTGAGCACCCCACCATGTTCCGGTAATTGTGCGTAGAAAATTGATCCTTTGTTGACATTTTTGCACCAAATACTTGATTTGGGTACCCCAAGTGCCTTTTGAATCAAACCAGACCCCAAGGTATTTCGAAATCAAAGATTGGTCAATTTCTATTCCCAAAAGATTGAGTTTCAGTTGGGCTGGATTCCGCTTTCTAGAAAACACGACCAATTGAGTTTTTTGCGGAGCAAACTCGATCACTAAATCTCTTGCCCAGATTGACAGATTATTTAGAGAATTTTGCAATGGTCTTTGCAACATTTCTGCATGTGGGCCTTTTAAAGAAACCACAGCATCATCTGCAAGTTGTCGTAGCGTGCATTGTCCTTCCAGACAGCTATCAATGTCTTTCACATAAAAATTATAAAGCAAGGGACTTAAACATGAGCCTTGGGGTAGGCCCATGTAGCTAATTCTGGAAGTTGTCAGTTGTCCGAGATTGAAGCTCATGTGTTTTTCTGACAACAAATTATACAAGAAATTATTTAAAAGTCCTGGAAGTCCACTATTGTGCAGTTTTTCTGACAATATTCCTATGGAAACTGAATCAAAGGCGCCCTTAATATCCAAGAAAACTGAAGCCAGTTGCTCCTTTTCCGCAAAGGCCAGTTGAATATCTGTTGAAAGCAACGCTAGACAATCGTTTGTTCCTTTGCCCTTGCGAAACCCGAACTGTGTATTTGAAAGCAAATTATTCGATTCAACCCAATGGTCGAGTCGCGATAGGATCATTTTTTCTAACAATTTCCTTAAACATGATAACATAGCAATTGGGCGGTATGAATTATGATCAGACGCTGGTTTACCAGGCTTTTGAATAGCTATTACTTTGACCTGTCTCCATTCAGGCGGAACAATGTTGTTCTCCATGAATGAGTTGAACAGGTCTAGTAATCGTCTTTTCGCGATATCTGGGAGATTTTTAAGAAGATTGAACTTGATCATATCGCGTCCCGGAGCGGAATTGTTTGATGAAAGAAGAGCCATAGAAAATTCCAGCATAGTGAAGGGTCTGTCCAGAGAACCGTCTCTTGAGGAAGTTTCCCAAGAGAGCGGTTCAGCTGGGACCGAGTCTGGGCAGACCTTTTTCGCGAAGTTGAATATCCAGCGATTGGAGTATTCGTCACTCTCATTAAAGGATGAGCGGTTTCGCATGTTGCGAGCCACTCTCCAAAGCGTTGTCATCGAAGTTTCTCTTGAGAGACCCTCAATGAAGTGTCGCCAATAACTACGCTTTTTCGCTTTCAGCAGGTTCTTCAGCTGTTTTTCGAGCTTAGCGTACTCTTGAAAAAGATCTGAAGTACCTTGCCTACGAAAAGCTTTGAAAGCATCAGATTTTTTAAGATACAACTGGGTGCAATCATCATCCCAGCCTAGTGTGGCTGGTCTTCTTTTGAAGGTTGCACTTGGAACACGTCGTTTTTGTGATTCTAATGCACTCTTGTATATCAGTTCAGACAGGAATCGATACTCATCCAAAGGTGGGAGGGGATTGAATGATTCGATGCCAAAAGATACCGCTTCTGCATATGTTTTCCAATCGATATTCCTTGTGAGGTCAAAAGGAACCTGAATTGGTTGGTCTGACCTTTCACTGTTATGCTTTATGGTGGTTATAATGGGCAAGTGATCACTACCATGAGGATCCTCGATTACCTTCCACAAGCAATCGAATGATAGTGAACTTGATCCCAGTGATAGGTCGAGACGACTTTCCTTGCCGTCAGATGCAATACGTGTCACTTCACCTGTATTCAAAATGTTCAAATTGAAATCGTCGCACAAATCATAGAAAATGACCGCTCTATTATCGTCATATGGTTCGCCCCACCCTGTACCATGTGCGTTCATATCACCCAGAATTAAAACTGGATGTGATAGTGCAGAAACCGCATTCCAAAGATGACGGCGGTTAATTGAAATTCTTGGAGGAATGTAAACGGAAGCTACGCAAAGATCTTTACCCTTTACGTTTATTTGGCAAGCGACGATTTCTACGCCAGGATGAGTTGGGATTGGAATTTTATAAAATGAGTAACTTTTTTTAATCCCCAAAAGTACCCCTCCATAATGATCAACTCGGTCCTGGCGAATAATGTTGAAATCGTGGAAGTTGAGTTCGTCTTCAGAAGAAAGCCATGTTTCACAAAGTGCAAATATATCACAATCAGAGTTGTGAACCAAAAATTTAAACAGGTCCAATTTAGGTTTTAAACTATGACAGTTCCACTGTAGCACAGTGATCATATCTTGAACCTCGGTTGATGAATTATCCATCAAAAGATATGATCGAAGCAAGGAGGGGCCATGATTGTGTCAAATTCCGAAGATACTCTTCTACTGCTTGGAGAAAAATGTCTAGTATGCCTCTGAAGGAGTCGGAAAGTCCGAGGGCATCATATAAGCGATCCACAAGGGCCCTAAAAGTGAACAGTCCTCGTTTGGGCTTGATAGGTTTTGCTGAAATGCGAGGAGCTTTTGTGGCTTTTTTCTTGCCACCTTGTCGAGAATTTCTTTTTGAAGTATACTTAACAGTTGGAGGCGGAGGTTCTAGGTCCTTGCTGCAGCAAGGAACTGCACCATCAGAGACCTGCTTCTTCGGAGTTTTTAAATACCCTCCACCTCCTTTAGTAGTTGTCAAACTTTTGAGGGAAGACTTTAAGAAAACCTTTCGGCGCAATCCCGGGGAAGATGGTGACTTCCTTTTTCCGGATGCGTGTACCTCCGAAAAGGATCCACCCTCATCAGTTTCGCCATCGTCCTGATCATCGGAAGACAACTCCTGATAGGGATTCTCAACTGGGACAGCTGATTCAGACATATTAGCGGGCGAATTAAATGATTTCACCATTTCCGCATAAGTCTTCTTGGAGCGCTTAATGATTGAGCGACTCTCATTTTGAATACGCTTTTTATATGCCGGGCATTTTTGCAACTCGTGTAGTTCTTTACCACAGTAGCTACATTTTTCAGCTTCCTGTGTGCAAGACTCGTCGAGATGAGCTTGGTTGCATTTGCCACAACGGGGTTTGTTGTCGCAAAAGCTAGCACTGTGACCAAACTGCTTGCATTTGGTACAATTAAAAACCTTCGGCCTAAAAAGACGTACTGTGTAAAAAGCATTATCAATTACCACAAATTCCGGGAGGACGGAGCCTGGGAATGTCACTCAAAAAGACCCTGACGGTGAGTAAACTTTCTTGTCACCTTCCATGGATGCCTTTTGAAGAGGTTTGCAATCAAGAATACTCACATCAGCGATCGACCTATTCTCGAACCGGCCTACACCGGTCTTGATGTCGTCGCAGGTCAGCGTTTCGTCGAGGATCTTCCCCTCCACCTCCACTTCTCGTGCATTTATGTATAGGGCGTATTCACATGAAAACAACTCGTGCTGGACAATTTCATTTGCTGCTTTGTAACTAGGTGCGGTTACACGCAGCTTGGACTGTTTCACTTGGTGAATAACAGTCCCGGGATACTTACGCGTCAGCTCTCTAGAGATCGAGAGCACATTCAACGGTTTGCATTTGCGCCGGAAATAGACAACCCAAGGCCCAGGCGAAGATGGCTGGTAGAACCGCGTTCGCGCAATGATATCTTTGGGAGGCATTTCGCCCCCTCTCGGGTCATCCATGCGGTGAAAAGTCTACCGCGGATTATTCAACAATAGCAAAAAAAAAATGCAGAAAAAAAGAATGAAAAAAAAAACTACATATACTTATTTCAGCGCACCTTGTTTGGATTTTATCAAATAAGTTTACAAAAAAAAAAACTTTATTGGTTCTAGCACGGTAGTTATTTTGGCGCACCCTATTGTACTACTGGGAGAGAGACAGAGGAGCAACGAAGAGGATTGAAAAAAACGACCTTGAAAATCGAGCTGTTCGGAGATGCAAAAGCAATTCAAAGGGGAGTGAATATAAAATAAAAACGTTTGCTACTTATCCGTTCACACTGGATTGAAACGACTGCAGGTAGCCAGTTCACAGCCGTACGTAGCAAAGCAGACAAAAACTGCCACACTGCTGCTTGTTGTTTGCGGCTGTTTGAGATTCGGAATCGTTCCCTTGATGTTGGTTGGCGTCACTCAAGTTATGACGATTCGTTTCGATGGTGGAATGATACTAGATGCCTAGTTCACTTCCTTCGAAGAGCGCGGTTACCTTGGACACTGTTGATGCACTAATAACTGTATCTAATCACGATTTACTAATCGAATAAAACCCACACGGTCGGTGGGAGAAAAAATCGACTGAAATTAAACTGCACAAGTGCCACGTAACGAGACCGGGAGCCTGTCGACCGACTCATGCAAGCGCTCAGCAAGGAATGATATTTATTTTTTAAATAATAGTGGAATCTAAACAACCTGATGCTTTCAGAAATCCAACCCTAGCTGCAAATATGTGCACTAATGGTTTGCTTTTAAAATCAAATTATATAATAGTTCTCAATATTGTGTAAAGAATTAGCTTTAGTTAAAATTCGCGAATAAAAAGAAGAAATATCCTAATATTCGTAAAAATACCTGCATTTCCATGCACATATTTAAATTTTTATGTCAATTGACTGAATCTATAAAACTATAATTTTCTTTCTTACAGTTTTATTAGCTATTTTATTTGCATTTTAGTTGTTTTCAATGATAGGGCACTAGTTCTGGTAACTAGAAAGAACCTATTTGTTTGCATAACAAGAGCACCAAAAGCTATTTTAAAAAGGTAAACATTGTTGAGCGATCTACACATCACTCAAAATATGTCATAGAACTTCACACATGGAATTTGATTGTTCGACTTGCGATCACTTATATTATTTAAATTTCGCATCGAGTCACTTTTTGAGTCTTTCTTTGAACCGGTAAGCACAATCAATGTAAAGTTATCAAAGTAACCCAATTGTTTCTGAAAATTTTCAAAAATGTACTTGCATAACATTACATGTCAAACACTTGTTATTTGCTTTTTTTTTGTATGGTAGCCATAGAAACTAATGAACAAAAACAAATAACATAAGAAAATCCGAGTTTTTTCATTGATTGTGTTATCATTTTTATGCCGATATCTCAACTCATGAAGAAGATAGCTCAAAACTGTCTTCAGCCGAAATAATCTACACAAAATTTGCTATAAAATAAGGGATTTGCGAATCACAGGAAAAATTTCAAAATCCTTATAAATTGAGCAATTCTAAAGAATTTGGTGAAAAAAATCGTGATTTTTTGATATTTTAGGCTCTGCCAAATATATAAAATCATTTTTGATGACCTAAATTCCCTCCAAACTTTGTTTGCGGGACCCAGAACTACGATTTACTTTGATTGATGGCTTTTATTTCTTTTATTTTTCAACTCATATTAGCATTTTCTTGGTAAAAATATCAGAAATCGTCCATTTTTCATAAAACCGATGCGTGCAACCTCTAAATATTTTTTGATTGAGTTTTCATGTATGGAACTATTGTTGCTAGGACCCTAATCTATCATTCTAAGGGTGAGCAAGTTAACTTTTTGACACTTTTTCTATTTTGGGGCACCCTATTGCACAGTGAATTTCTTCAAAAATCTCCTATTTCTATTCAGAAATTTATTTTAAGGATATATCCTCTGAAGATTATTCCAGAATTTTTTTCAAGGATTTCCTTTGAAAACCTTTCATGGATTGCTTCAAAAATATACTCCTGGATTCTTTTACAATCTCCTCCAGAGATTTTTTTCAGAAAATATTCCACGGATTCTTTAAGAAATTACTCATAAAATCTTCCAAAATTCAGAAGTTGCTCATTCAGGAATTCTTACGGGTATACCTCTATGTATTTGCTCAGATAATCCTCCACGATTGTCTCCAAAGAATCCTCCAGAAATTTCATCAGTAACTCCTCCAGAAATTCGTTCAAAAAATCGTTCAGTGGGTTTATTAGGGAATTTTTCCAAGGTATCTTAAAATATCACAAGAGGTACTGTCAGGTGTTCCACCAAGGGATTTCCCAAGGTATTTGTACAGGTATTCCTCCTGGATATTTTTGAAAAAAATCATCCCTGATTTGTTTAGGAATTCTTTTTGTATTCCTTCAGATACTTCACCAGGAATTCTTTCCAGAAGTCTTCCAGAGCATTGTATAAGAATTTGACTAGAGAATTCTTTAAAAACTCTTTCGTGATTTCATCTAAAGAAGCTCTCAGAAATTTATTTTTTAATTAATCTACTAATTGAAATTACAAATGTGATTTCTTTTGAAAACTCCCCAGTGATTCTTTTGGAAATATCTTTAAAGGCATCTTCAGTATTCCTTTAGCAGTTTTAGTAGTGATTTCTTCAAAAACTGTTTCATTTATTTTTTTAGAAATTTCTTTGCAAACTGATATAAAAGGTCCTACAGAAATTTCTACAAAAAAATCCTACAAGGACTTGTCCAAAAATTTCGTACGCGCAGCGATTCCTTTTAAAATTGGGAAATATTCCGAAGATGATTAAAACATACAATTTTTCCCGCGTATTTTTTATTGTGCTATTTAATTTAAGCATTATCATCCAGAATAGGAAAAGCCACGTAAATAATGTTTCAGGGGCAATACTGAAGTCATTTTTGTGAAGGCGTGCCAGCATACCCGAGCAGAAGGGCATACCTTACAAATACCGTGCAAAGAGCAACCTGTGCTCTAATATCTCAAGTTGGTGTTGCTATATTATTCTACGCAATGTTATGAGAACACCACAATAACAATTTGAGGTATTTGAGCAAAGTTAGGTATTGATGTGGTATTGTTGGTTTAGCAGGGAAAATAACTGAAGAACAAGATTTGTTATTACATCATGGAGCTATCGAAAAATGTTAATTTCATAGCAAGAAATGTTATTACTTTGTTATTTCATACCTTCTGGTTAACAAATATAGCACTTGAAACTTCTGGTATGCATTCATTATTGAAATAACAAGACTTGTTTTTTTAAGGTGTTATTTATACAAAATTATGGTATTCATTTTTGTTATTTTGCCTCTTATGTCCACCTAATGAAGGGCATATCGAGGTATAATGTTATTTAAGATTAATACCTCGATATGTTATTTTGTTGCTATTCTTTTCTGCTCGGGATAGGGTGCATACATTTGAGAACCTTCAGTAACTAGCTCTGAATTTACCATGACAGCACTATTTTCAAGACAAGCACAACGACACAATTTTTGAGATTGTTAAAAAATAGATTCAATGTACAAGTTTCAATGGAAATAATATACATATTTTTTTCTTACATCCAACTCCAACCATACTTAAGCTACAGCAAACTAAAAAATAATTGAAAATTATTGCAACTGCAAAAAAACATTATGAGAAATAGATCTCGGCAAAACAAATGACATAAATGTGTCCAGCTTACCCCGCACAGCATTTTCTCTTCCAACTCTTTTTAAAATAATTACGAAAATGCGTCACCAGCTTATTGGGCAGCTCATGAGGCGCATAAATGCATGATAACCCGAGCAGGAGAAAATAGCTGAAGAATACCAAACTCAGGTATGGAAAACCGAATACCTACAACCTGAATTTCGCCCGAAATCGTATTCGGAAGTTGGCAGCACCCTCTCAGATTACGATAAAACTTTCTGGGTGTGTAGACCTTGACTAGATAAGCCACTGTGTACACTTAGTTTCTTCAAAAATTATCTAGACTATCTTTTGAAAAGGGCTAAATTTTGTTACCGATTATTTTCAAATGTGTTTAATAAATAAATGACTACTTCTAAAAGAAAGTGTTGTATGGGTGATAGTCACTAAATACGTCAAGTTTCAAGAAAAAAAATATTGAAAAAAAATTCAAATTGAGTCCTACACTGAAAAAAAATGTTTTTAAAAATTCAGTGTCGATTTACAAAAAAAACACCTTCTTCGATTTTGATGAAATTTTGTCTCCGGATAGGTAAATATGTTCCCTACCAACCGTCCATACACTACAAGATGGACACTTTTAAGGAAAAATAAGTTTTTCTGACAAAAACTTTTTCATGCCCAAATGATTTTTTTTTCAGTGTCTTTTGTTATCAAAAACTAAACCAGTGAAGGTCGTAATCATCTCAGAATCCAATGTAACACAATTTGTCAGGAGATTGTGTCTCATTTATTCAAGGTGATTTTGCCTTATTCATTCAATCAATTAATTTTATATATTTTTTATATTAAAATGAATACTTATGAAATGACGAATTTTGCCCCAAATCGTATTTGGAGTTATATAGCAGCTCCCTCTCAGATTACAATGAAACTTTCTGGGTGTGTTGACCATGGCTAGATAAGCCACTTTGCATACCTAGTTTCTTCAAAATTTATCTAGACTGTCTTTTGAAAAGGGCAAATTTTTTTTTCAAATGCATTTAGTAAAAAAATGACTACTCCCACAAAAAAGTGCTGTATGGGTGATTTTCACAAAATAATTCAAAATAAAAAAAAAAAATGAAAGAAAACCAAATTGAGCCCTACAATGAAAAAATCATTTGAAAAAATTCAAAGCCGATTTACAAAAAAAATTCGTTTTCGATGAAAATTTGTCCCAAGATATGTAATTATGTTCCCTACCAACCGTCCATCAGGTATCAGTAGGTCGGCTCCAGAGGTACGTTTTCCTCCAACCGTCCATACACGACCAAATGGGCACTTTTAAGTAAAAGCAGTTTTTCCAACAAAAATTTTTTTGTGCCCAAATGATTTTTTTAGTGTCTTTTGTTATTAAAAATATAATCAGTGAAGGTTTTTTTTTTCTCGTTTGTCGGGTGAAGATCACTGCGTCCAGATTTTAGAACTATTGTGATATACCCTTTTGCTGTGAGGTACGCAAGTTATCTCAGTAACATATTTGTCACTGAGATACCTTGGTATCGACTGAACTCAAGACCATCTATTATTGATGAATAGAGATCCTGAGTTACAGCATGTGACTCCCCCATTCTGGCGAGACTAGCTTTATGAAGCCAACCACGTCCTTGGGAGATAAGATCCATATGTCAGCAGGCCCTAAAAAGGGCTTGCTGAGAACTTTGAACCTACGTTGAGTGAGTGCACTGCATTAGCAGAGGATGTGTTCTGATGTTTCCCTCTCCTCGTCACAGAAGCGGCAATTTGAGGTTTGGATTGCTCCGATCTTTTGTAGATGGTATCTGCAGGGGCAGTGTCCAGTTATTAGACCGGTGTAGATGTTGAGATCCCTTTTGTTGAGACCTAATAGTTGTTGGGTTTTCTTGGGGTTTATCGTTACGAGCCTTTTAGATTGGCTCGTATGGAGAAGTGCATTCCAGTTTGATGTGATTTGACTGATCATATATTTGTTCAGTTCCATTTTTACAGAGCAGTCTGAGATCCCGCAGTAGGGCTCAGGGCCAATGAACCTTTCATTAGATCCATTTCTGGCTAGCTCATCAGCAATCTCGTTTCCCTCTAGACCCGTATGTCCTGGGATCCAATATAGGTAGACTCGATTGCTTATGGATAAGTTTTTCAAGCCAGAATGCATTCCCACACTAGCTTTGAGTTACAAGTGTAGTTATTAAGCGACTTAAGTGCCGCTTGGCTGTCAGAGAAAATACATATTTTTGCAAACCTATACTTTCTCCTCAGGCATAATAACACGCATTCTAATATTGCATATATTTCCGCCTGAAATACTGTGGGCCACTGTCCTAAGTGGACAGAGATTTTTGTTCTAGGGCCATAGATTCCGGAGCCTGTCAGATTATTCATTTTAGAACCATCTGTGAAGAAATTTATAGAGCCTGTTGGAACGCTGGGTCCACATCCTTCCCACTCCTGGCGGGAAGGAATGAGCACATCGTAAGGTAAGTCATAATTGACTACCGTTTCCATCCAGTCACAAATTCCTATTGCGGGATTTATGGCAAATTCATTTAATATGCTGAGGTGACCCGTAAGGTATCCCGACAGCAGCGTTTTTGTTCTCTTTAACCTTAGAGCACTTTTTTCCGCTTCCAGCTTTATGAATTGATCTAACCGGGGCAGGTGAAGCATTGCGTCTAGGGCCAAAGTGGGTGTACTACGAACTGCACCAGTGATTGCTATGCAAGCGGTGCGTTGGATTTTGTTGAGCTTCGCCCTTGCAGCAGCCTCATTAGTTTTAGGCCACCAGACAAGGGAAGCGTAAGTAGTCCTGGGACTAACAATGGTTTTATATATCCACATGATCATACTTGGTTTTAGGCCCCATCTTTTACTCAGGGTTTTTGAACAAACCCAAAGTGTATTGAGACCTTTCTGCACAACTGATTGGAGATGAGAGTTCCAATTCAGTTTTGCGTCGAGTATGACACCTAGATATTTTACTTCGCTTGAATAAACTAGTTGTGTATGATTCAAGAAAAGGGGTTTCAGTTGGACCTTCCTCCGTTTGGTGAAAGGGATAATGGAAGTTTTTGTAGGATTTATGCCTAGTTGTTCCTTATGACACCAGGGAAAAGTGTGATTTAGGGCAGATTGCATTCTTTCCACGATAACACTTTCGAATTTGCCTCGTACAATAATGACAACGTCATCAGCATATCCAACCACTTCGAAGCCTCTTCTCTCTAAGCTGTCTAGAAGCTCATCCACCACCAGTGACCACAACAAAGGAGAAAGCACTCCGCCTTGCGGACATCCCCTTGTTGCTTTAACAGTAATGTATGAACCGCTAAGCACAGAGGAGATTTTTCGATTAGCTAGCATAGCATGTACCCAGGTAACAATGCATGGGTCGAATTTTCTCCTCAACATTGCTGACCCTATAGACGAATAAGAAGCGTTATCGAATGCGCCCTCAATATCAAGAAATGCTACAAGAGCAATTTTTTTGCATTGAGTGTTGTTTCGATCTTTTGAACTACCGTATGTAGTGCCGAGATCGTAGATTTTCCACTTTGATAAGCGAATTGGTTTTTTGACAAAGGCATTGCTTTCATAAATTTGTGATTTATGTACTCGCATAGTACCTTTTCCATAATTTTGAGCATTACAGAGGATAAACTTATCGGCCTGAATGCTTTGGGGTTGGTTTTATCCCTCTTTCCTGCTTTCGGAATGAAGACAGCCCGGATTTGACGCCAATCGTTGGGTATATGCCCCAAAATCAGACTCGCCCTAAAAATCTCAACCAAGGGTGGAACCAGTGTTTTCTCCTCTTTTTGGATCAACGCTGGGAATATTCCATCCATGCCAGGAGACTTAAATGGCTCGAAAGATCTCACAGCCCTCTCAACCCTGGCCCGAGTGAAAGCTTCCTTTGCAACCTTTATTGCGTCTTTTTTAGATCCAGAAACCCATGATTGGATCTCTTGTGGATCTGAGACAGCAATTCCAGTGTCTTGGTCGCCGATGCTCGACTCAGGGATTGAATCAGGGAAGTGGATCTTTAACAATTCGCTCAGTGTATCGCTAGGCTCTACAGTGAGCGAACCATCCGTCTTTCGGAGGCTACCCACACCATTGGAGTGGTCTTTTGAAAGAGTTTTTTGGAGTCTGGCCACTACGGGTGTATTCTCTATGCTTTCACACATTAGAATCCACGATTTCCGTTTGGCTGACCTTATTTCTTTGTTGTAGTTCGTCAGGGCCTTTCTGTATAGGCTTCAATCGCCGGTTCGCTTGGCACGATTGAATTCCCTACGCGCAGTTTTCCTAAGCTTCTCAAGAGTTTTATTCCACCATGGAACGTCTCTGCTCGAACTAATTGATTTAGTTGGACAGCTCTCTTGGTAGGCATTAAGGATTTTGTTTTTAATGGATTTGGACCCAAGGGCCCATATAGCTGAGGCGGTAAACGCACGGGTATTCAGCATGACCATGCTGAGGGTGACGGGTTCGATTCCCGGTCGGTCCAGGATCTTTTCGTAAAGGAAATTTCCTTGACTTCCTTGGGCATAGAGTATCTTCGTGCCTGCCACACGATATACGCATGCAAAATGGTCATTGGCAGAGGAAGCTCTCAGTTAATAACTGTGGAAGTGCTCATAGAACACTAAGCTGAGAAGCAGGCTTTGTCCCAATGAGGACGTTACGCCAAGAAGAGAGAGAGAGAGGATTTGGACGCATCTTCCAATTGTGTAATGGACTTGATGTGACTTTCTATGATGTACTCTTCAGATTGTAGGATAGCTGAGTAGGATTCCCAATCAGTTTTCTTAGGATCTTTAAACGTTTTTTCTATCGTTAGACCCCCTTCCCATTCGAAGATGATGTGTTTGTGGTCTGACATTGATATTTCTTCAGAAACATGCCAGTTTTTTATTTTATCAGAGATAGACCGACTACATAGAGTCAAGTCCAAAACTTCCTGACGAATGAGGTTTTCAAACGTGGGCTTGTCACCAACATTACAAATGTGTTTATATTTGTACTTCCCCATACGGTGTGATGTGCATTTGCGTCACACCCTATGACGAAGGGGATGTTGTGTCGGTGGCTGTAGGCTACGAGCGCAGCTATTTCTGGAGGAGGGATTTCGTCCACGTCACCTGGGAAGTATGCCGAGACCATCAAGATCTCTCTACTCCCTCTAGCGGAAGGTACCTCCATCCTGACAGCTACGATGTCCCTTTTTATGAATTCTGAAATAGGAAAGTATTTACAGTTGTTATGTAATAAAATAGCCGCTCTAGGAGAAAGCTGGCTGTCATCATATACCAACTTACATGAGTGTTGTGGAATACCTTGTATTCTGGATTTATTGACCCATGGCTCTTGAATGAGGGCCACGGTTAGATTCTCTTTGGTGAACCTCCGACAGAGCACACCCGTGGCGCTCTCAGCATGGTGGAGGTTCACTTGCAGAACTTTAGTCGCCATTTCCGGGGTTACCGCTTTTTTCCGGACGACGACTATCCGGCTTTGGATGTTGCGGATCATCAGGGTGTCGTTTGGTGTTACAGTTTGAGTTGTTTCTCTTCCCTGTAGCGACCTGGCCCGCCAGTTTCGCCTCTGTGGTCAAACTGTCGCTTTTTGCACTCCCTTTGCCCTGTTTAGATACCTTTGGTTTGGTACCACTAGAGCAGGGAGTCGCATGTAAGCTTCGAGCTTTTCCTTTAGAGGCGGACTGACTAGCCTTTATGGTGCTTTTGGGGTGAGATTTACTAACCTCGCCCGAACCGGAGGCTTCCTCAGATTTCTCTTGGGTCGGCCTTCCAGTTAGCCGAACCTTGCCCGAATAGGAGGCCTCCTCAGATTGCTCTTGGGTCGGCCTTCCAGTCGGATTGGCGGTATCGGCAGTCGGTTGATCTGTAATCTTCCTTAGTTGGATTTCACCAAATCGGTAGTTGAGGGTGTATTTGGACTTCTTCAACTTTTCCATCGACGCACCCTCTACTGTGAAGATCCATTCGACATGAATGTCTTTCAGAATGGATCGTTTCACAAT
Organism: Aedes albopictus; assembly: GCF_035046485.1. Lineage (NCBI taxonomy): Eukaryota > Metazoa > Arthropoda > Insecta > Diptera > Culicidae > Aedes > Aedes albopictus. The sequence continues at coordinate 111,994,382 of NC_085137.1, forward strand.
ACGCCAATTAGTTGTTGTGATGTCATTTTGGCTTTCTATGAGAGCCTTTATTCGGTCGTCGTCATAGCTGGAGCTTTGTGGGAAGAATGCTCGGATCATCTCTGGACGTGGAATCACCACTTCGTCCATTGCCATCAGCTCTGCACCTTCCCAGGGTTTCATGGATGGGGATATTCTCTTTAACCACTCAGCAGTCTCTTGATCCTTACAGATTAGAACCATGTAATCGGACTTGTAGATGAGGTTGTTGAATTTGGGTTTTATTGGCTCGTTTCGTTCAGTGAAGGTTAGAATCCCCCCAAAATCCAATGAAACACATTTTTTTTTATAGATTTTGTCTCTTTTATTCAATCATTTGGAAAGTTTTTCTTTGATTTTATTTACATATTTATTAAAAATGTATCCTCGTCGCACCTTTTTATCGACTTGTTTCAAATGCATCCAATGAAAAAATAACAACTCCTAAAAATAAATTTTGTATGGGTGATTATAACAAAATATTTCTAAGAAATAGTATTGAAAACATCCTGATTGTGCCCTACACTGAAAAAAATAATTTAAAAATAATACAATGTCGATTAAAGAACACATTTTTGATATCGATGAAATTCGTCTTAAGATGTCAAATTATGTTTCAATGGATTCTGGGATGATAATGACCTTCACTGGTTTAGTTTTTGACAACAAAAGACACTGAAAAAAATCGTTGGTGTATGAACGGTTGGTAGGGAACATAATTACCTATCTTGAGACAAAATTTCATCGAAATCGAAGATGGTGTTTTTTTGTAAATCGACTTTTTTTAAAAAGCGATTTTTCTTTCAGTGTAGGACTCAATTTGGATTTTTTTTCAATATTTTTTTCTTGAAACTTGACGTATTTAGTGACTATCGCCCATACAAGTAGTCATTTTTTATTAAACTCATTCGAAAAAAAAAGAATCGGTAAAAAAGTTTAGCCCTTTTCAAAAGATAGTCTAGATATTTTCTGAAGAAACTAAATATGCAAAGTGGCTTATCTAGTCAAGGTCTATACACCCAGAAAGTTTCATTGTAATCTGAGAGGGTGCTGCTAACTCCGTATACGATTAGGGGAGAAATTCGTCTAATATACATATTTTTTTCTTACATCCAACTCCAACCATACATAAGCTACAGTGAAATAAAAAATTATCGAAAATTATTGCAGCTGCGAAAAAAACATTATGAAAAATAGGACTCGGCAAAACGAATGACACTAATGTATCCAGCTTACCCCGCACAGCACTTTCTCTTCCAACTCTTTTGAAATAATTACGAAAATGCGTCACCAGCTTATTAAGCAGCTCATGAGGCGCATAAATGCATGATAACACCTTTCTTCGTATACCTACTTGCCATTGTTCCAAAAACTTTAATCAATTTCCAGTGGCATGTCGTCAGCACCGCCTGCCTAGACATCAAAATGCGCAAACGGTATGCGCGGCACCCGGCAACGGTGGTGATGATTTATAGTTTAGAGAATTGAAAACATTCGTTTTAACAAGACACGCCCACTGAACATGATCGCTGTCTGCCTGATATACCTACCTTTCGTTCGAATCCGATAACAGTAGGTCAAATTTTCATAAAATGGCAATTTGTATGCGCACAGCTTTGAATAGTTATGCTAGGAACTTATGCTGGATCGACCGAAAGTTTCTACACAAAGGTTAACTAACTGGAACGGTTAGGGCAAAGTTGATGAATTAATAAGTTGTTTGTTTTCTATTCATTTTTTAGCTACTAGTTGGTTGTTTTAAATTAGATAAATTGCTTGTTTCGGTCGCATAGGTAGTTCAACTGACTTCAAAATGTTGAATGAATGTATGTTTTACGTAAATATAAATTTTATTCGCATCTAATAAACTGTATTTTGAACAAATTAGCCCGTGACACAATAATGAATTTCATTTAATCCATCAAATTTTTATATTGACTATTTTTCCAAACCGCCCCCAAATCATCTGTCACAGGCAAGATTATCGTTACGACTTGTAATATCCGACACGTGCGCTCATTTAACATTTCGGTCGCGACTGACGGCTGCTGCTGGTTTCGTGTCCGAAGTGCAACACTCACATCCCACGGTGGCATGTTTATTTGTTCTGCCCTGTTTTTTGTGAGATAAAATTCATCGCTTGGCAGCGTTCTGCTGTGGAGTTATATTTTTTCCGGGATGCTAGGGGACCATAAATATTGCAACAGTTGTATAGTTTTGGCCATAAAGGGCGACGGGCGATAGCTGACCGGTTGTGATAATGGTTCATTGCCAGGATTATCTCACTCCAAAAGCTGTAACCCCGAAGAGATTCCAGCTGTATCAGCACAAAATCTTCACAAGAATAACTTTTGCATCTCGAATGGGCATCCAAACCGTTGTTGTAACTACGGTCACCGAAAATTGAGAGACAACCTAATCTGACCTGGAACTCCCGCGAAAATTGACCCCGAAGCTGTAGTCGTCGTTGCGTTAAAATGCCACCCGCATCGTTTCGTGACTGGCATAAATTAAATCTGTGAAGCAGCAAGATTGTTTTCTGACACAGCAGAGGCTGCTGACAGCCCTGTTGGCACTCTTCGCCAAATCTGATTCGGCGGCGGCATTCTCGTTGGGTAGCCGTTGAGAAAATTGAGTAATTAATATTAATTATCGCTGTTCTGCTCGTTTGCGAGGTCAGGCGGCCGGTCACGGGTGATCTAATGGGGTCGTTTCGGTTAGCATGGGGATTGAATTGTTGGCAAATCTTTCAATTTGTATGAAAATCCGCATTGAAGATTTTCGCATTTTTAAAGTATGATTCACACACGCATAGGTATATTTACTTCACAATAAATTTATCATAAACACCCACGGTCACCCATTCACCCTACTTCCTACCACCACAGACTTCTCACCTTCTTGGTAAACACGAACTTGGCAGAGCTGGTATTTGGCGTTATTTCAATATGCCCCGTTCATACGCATTTATTAAAAATAATAAAAATAGCTAGTTTGCACTAAAATTTACAAAAAAACGATATCAAATCTTCAGCGTTGTATGATAAAACGAAAAAAAAAATCGCTTTACTGTATATAAACATGTACAGTGGCGTTTCGGTTTCATCACTAGTCGTTTTAATCACTACTCGCCCAAATTCACGGTTTTCTATTCGATTATATCACGATTTTCATTTCGTTTTTATCACACTTGTTTTTAAACATTCCGAAAACAATATAAAATAAATACTGCATTGTCCAGTCCACCAAAACAGCTGAAAAATATAAGCTACGACTTATATATTTTGCAGCTGAACGATTTTGGATAAAACATTTACATTTATTTCTCGTTTCGTTAAATTCACGGTTTCGTTTATATCACGGTAAAAAAATTTTTGACCGTGATAAAACCGAAAAACCACTGTATTCTCCTTTCCGTTTCCGAATTTATGGCATTATTCTACACTAAAAACGATCATCAATTTTGGGAGGGATCTCAGGAGAAATTACTAGACAAATTCCTGGAGGCATCCTTGAAGGAATTTCTGAAGGAATCCTGAGGGAACCCCAGAAAAAAAAATCCTGAAGCAAACCCAGGAGAAATTTCTGAAGGAATCTCAGTAATCTTCTGAAGGAATTCCCGAAGAATTCCTGAAGGAACCCACGGAGAATTTCTGATGGAATTTCCGAGGAATTCCTGAAGGAATCCCCGAATAATTCCTGAAGGAATCCCAGGTGGAATTCCTGAGGGGATCCCAAGAGAAATTCCTGAAGGATTTCCAGAAGGGGTTCCTGAAGGAATCCCAGGAAGAATCACAGGATGAATTCCTGAAGATATCCCAGAAGGAATTCCTGAAAGAATCCCAGGAGAAATCCCTGAAGGAATCCCCGAGGAACTCTGGAATGAATCCCCGAGGAATTCCTGAAGGAATCCACAGATAATTCCTGAAGGAATCCTCGAGGAATTCCTGGAGGAATCCCCAAGGAGTTCCTGAAGGAATCCCAGGAGGAATTCCTGAAGGATTCCCAGAAGGATTTCCTGAAGGAATCTCAGGAGGAATTAGGAAGAATTCCTGAAGACATCCCAGGAGAAATTCCTTAAAGGATCCCAGGAGGAATTCCAGACAAAATTCCAGGAGGAATTCGTGACGGAATCCCAGGAGGAATTCCTTAAGGGATCGCAGGAAGAGTTTCTGAAGGAATCCCAAGAGTAATTTCTGACGGAATCCCAGAAGGAATCACGGGAGGAATTCCTGAAGATATCCCAGTAGAAATTCCTGAAAAAATCCCAGTAGAAATACCTGTGGGAATCCCCGAGGAATTCCTGAAGGAATTCCCGGAGAATTCCTGAAGGAGTCTCCGAGGAGCTCCAGAAGGAATATCCATGGAATTCTTGAATAAATTCCCGGAAAATTCTAAAGGAATCCTTGAAGGAATTTCGTAAGGGATCGCAGGAAGAGTTTCTGAAGGAATTCCAGGAGGAATTTCTGAAGGAATCCCAAGACGAAATCCAGAATAAATCTCAGGAGATGCTCTTGAACGATTCCCAGGATGAATTCCTGTAGGAATCCCAGGTAGAATACTTGCAGGAACCCCAGTAGGAACTCCTCTAGGAATTCCAGGAAAAAATCCTGTAGAAATCCCTAAAGGATTCCTAGGAAGCGTTTCTGAAGGAATCCCAGCAGGAATTCCTGAAAGATTCCCAAGACGATTCCCTGGAGGAATCCCTGAAGGAATCCCAAAACGAATCCCTGAAGGAATCCTGAAAGGAATTCATGAAGGAATTCCTTAAAGAAACCCAGGAGGAATTCCTGAAGGAATCCCAAAAGAAATTTCTGAAGGAATCCCAAGAGGAATTCCTGAAAGAATGCTGAGAGGAATTTCCAAATGATTCCCAAGAGGAATTCCTGAAGGAATCTCAAGAAGAATTCTTGAAGATATATCATGAGGTATTTCAGAAGGAATCCCAAGAAGAATTCCTGAAGGAGTCTCAGGAAGTATTTCTGAAGGAATCCCACAAGAAATTTCTAAAGATATTCCATAAGAAATTCTTGAAGGAATCTCAGAAGGAATTCCGGGAAATTTCCCGGGAAGAGTTAAAAAAATCCTGAAGAAGTCTCAGAAGGAATTCCTGCCCGAGCAGAAGAGAATATCAACAGCATTAGGAGCTGTGTTATTTGGGTAAAATAACTGAATTATAGAATCTATTTTTTTTTTTCAAGTTATTAGCATAACATATTATGTTATAAACTTTTCTGTCATTCGCGGCAAAATATCAAATATCATAACAAAAAAATTCTCCTGGAAAATCATTTGAATAATTTGGTTTGTTAGTTTCAATAACAACTTGATAACAGTGAATTTGAAAAATATTCCAATAACACATTTTGATATTAATATGTTATTGATAATAATAACTCTGATTTTTTTTACCGGGACCCGTGGCTACACGTCAGCTTCATAAGCAGATGGTCATGGGTTCGTAAGCAGATGGTCGGTACTTTCGTCTGTTGCTCTTTCCCCCTGAGAGCAAATAAAAAGAAAATCGGGTTAAGTACGGTTCCTTTGAATTCCACTAAGAATTTGCATCCTTTGACAGATTCGTATTTCGACCTCAACTGTAAGGTCGTCTTCAGTGTCTTGTACTTGACTCGACTGAAGAGATCCATCGCATTCTACACGTCTTATACATATTAGGTAAAAATAATAGGTAACTTAATCTAGGTAGTTTTTTTTTCTCCCGAGCATGCAAAAACTTATATCTATATTAACCTCCACCATAGAACAGGTAAAATTTCCCTCCACCACCGAATAGGTACATTTCCCTCCAGCACAGGATAGGTAAACAAAGTTCATGTATCACAGGTACATTATGAGACGCACGCCATACGAGAGTGCTTAGGGGGTAACAATTTGAAAAGCCACGAACTTCCATTGCCTTGATCCTTATTCAAAAGCGTGTTAGGTACCTGTTTGTATATCTCTAGACTCTCAGCAACGTCCAATTTCCAAGGTGAAGTTACATTTCGCAAAATTTGAATATCCTCTGTAGTTACAGGGTGGCCCTCCTCAAAGACATGTTCAGCAACTTTCGACCTGAAATCGTATTCCAAACCTCTATTCACTGTCCTCTGCGCCTTTCCCACCTCCGCCATATGTTCCCTGAATCTAACCTCCAAAGACCGTTTTGTTTGACCAACGTAGACCTTATCACAATGGGAGCAACTGATTTTGTAAACGCCAGCCTTGTTTAGGGTGTTGACCATTTGAGCCAATGGTTCAAATGAACCCGGATACTTGGACATCGGCGAACGGCAACTCATAATGGACCCCCAATCGGAAACAGGAACAATTGATTGATTGATTTGTCTTTATTAAAGAGACTTTCAGCCCTTGGCTGGTTCTTCTCTCCAAAACAGGAACAACCAACAGGCACACATCAGCTTCCTCTTGCTCATCATTCTACCATGATATGGTTGAAAGTAAGAGCAGCGCAACGGCAACCAGTTGGATATACATGGTATAATTAGAATAGAATACATTTGGGCACTGTACAAATTGTAAGTACAGCATCCAATTGGAATCGCTCACGCGGTGCCCGACTAGACAAAAGAGCTGTAAATTAGGTTAAGTGATTTGAGAATAAAAAAAGTGTACAAAACTCTGATTTTATTTGAAGATAATTGAACTTAAGTTTTTTCCGTATTTTCAAATAATACGAGCTTCGTCTTCCAACTGTTATTTATAAACTGTTCTATTTAAATTGTTTTTGGAGCACGGATTTGAAATCAACACGTAATTATACTTGAAAAAGTTCGGTCGTCGATAACAATTTGTGACTTTCGTTTTGGTTTTTTGACACTGAAACTGAAGATGTTTTAGGATTTTTCAGGAAACTTCCTGAATTATGCGGTAATATCTCCTGCAATTATGCGGGAATATCTCCTGAACTTCTTCTGATAATTTCTACAGAAATTTCACCAGTAAATTCTGCAAGATTTTTCCTAAAATTCCTTCATCGATTTCTCTAAGAATTCGGTCAGAAATTCCTTCTATGTTTATTAAGGGACTTCTCTGAGGATTTTTTCTGGAATTTGTCGTATAATTTTTTCAGAAATTTCTCCAAGAGTTTTTCCACGGAATCCTTCACGAATTTTCAAAAATTTCTCTAGAAATTCCTCCAAAACTCTGCGCAGAATCCCTTCGAAGATTTCTCCAGAATTTCCTGTTATCATTTGTACCGAATTTCATCTTAAGATTTCTTTGAAAATTTCTTTGAGAATTTTACTAGGAGTTTTTCAAAAGATTTCGCCCAGAACTCTAATAAATGTTCAGAAGAATTATTGTTGGAATTTCCAAGAAAATTACGCCAGGAGCTCTTTTGAAGACTCCTGCATGGATTTATCTAAGGGTTCCTATAGAACTTCTAAGTATTTTTCAATTATTATTTAGGGATTTTTCAGATGAAAAGTTCAGAAATTTCCCTCTTTACTGAATACAAAAATAGAACAAAACAAAGGGACAGGTCATCATTGTCGAATTGTTGCTTTGATTTTAAAACCTGTTACTGTTGTGCTATTGTTGATAAGTTGATCAATAGTGCAACAATTACAAAACTTGTACTTTAACAAAACATGTTATTGAAATGTAATTGAGTGAATGTATATCAATAGCTTGTTTATAACAAAATGAGTTTGCCCAACAAAATTTGTTATGAAAAAGCTATTCCTTGATAGTTTAATAATAACAAACAAAGTATAAAAATAGGTAATGCGGTTTCGTAGTTTGCTATTCTCCTCTGCTTGGGTGGAATCATCCCAGGAAAAGTTTCTATTAAAACCCAGGAGGAGTACCTGAAGAAATCCCAAAAGGAATTCCTGAAAACATTCCATTAGGAATTTCTGAATGCATCTCATTAGGAATTCTTGAAGAAATCCCAGGAGGAATTCTTGAAGGAGTTCCAGGAAGAATTCCTGAAGGAATCTCGAGAGGAATTCCATTAGTGGATTCGAGTTCAGTCTTGTGCTTTCAGGGGACGGAGATGGTCAAGTGGATCCGTAGCTTGGAGGAAAGAAGTGCCCGACATGCACAATACGCGCGACGTGAGACGAGACGTAACACTTATAGTTCTTATAATCGATTATACTTGAAAATTGCTCTTACGTTGGCACAAATCACGAAAATTTGATAAGAAGCGCCCGTCTAGCGAATTTGAAGTCGTGGGTTCGATTACCACCGGAGCACGTGGATTCCTTTTTGCAATTTAAATCTCCATTTGTTCATCAAACATATGACTCTATTGTGAGCAGGATGAATGGCAAAGCAATCAATCGTTGCATTGGGAATGATAAGTTTGTAATTGACTCAATGTTTAGGTATTGGATAAATCATAGAAGTGGAGAGCAATTTCAACGAATAAGCATAGATCAAAAGTTAGTATTATCCAAAACGTTTCCCATGTCAACCCGACACGTTCCCCTGCTTCCCGAGGAAGCATTAATTCAAAATTTATGACCCCTTGCAGACTAGCCTTAGCTAAAACATGGGCATCGTAAAAAAATATTAATGACACAAGGACGACTCTTGACACTATCGTCATACTTTCCCTTCCTCATCCGTTACCCATTTTTCTCTTCAAACAACGCTGATCCCCGTGGCGCACGTCAAAATAATGTAAATAAATAACGAGCCCATAAGAATGCCGCACCGCGCCTCGTCGTTTGATTTTCTATTCCCTTGCCAGTTGCATCGCAGTTTTGTTCTCGACCCTACTGCGCAATGCTCTGCGGCACTTCGATAACACCTCAACAACCATCGACGACCACCATCGGTCGATGGTACGTTACGCAGATATTGCACAATTCAATTTTCGCACCCTATAGGTATTGCTCTATCCAGCATGGCTCTTGATGTAGCAATTTGGTATTTGCGTTGAACGAACAATTTCGCATTTAGCACTTCCGTCATCTCCTTTTTTCTGTCTCTTGAGTGGGAACTTTTTCCAAATCCACATGGAACTAACTGGAACAGGGAAGACGAACCAGACACACGTTACTCGACCGAGGGATAGGCCATGGCGGGGTTTTGAACATGGGTGTAACAAGGATTGTTTTCCAGACGGAACCTGGGTTTTGAAGTTTTCATTGAAACCTTGAAAACTGGATGATGTTGAAACAGAATTTGCTTTTCAAATTAGTGTTTTCCCATAGTTACAGGTGTTCTTGTAATACAATATCCATGTCATTCGCGAAGCAGACAAATTGACCGGATTACGTGAAAACCATTCCCCGGCTCTTGAGTCAGACTTGTTGCATTACACCGTCTTGTCGTAGTTTCCGGAGAGGTTCGAGTAAACTGGACAGTTCACCCTAAGCATCAAGTTTGTTCTGAACACGCAATCAGTCTGATAAGTTCCACGCTTCCTACGCTCATGATTTCTCACCCAGCGAAAGGTATACTTTCACTACCCTAGAGGTTCCCAGAAAAAAAACTCTAACGGAAGACAGCGTCCTCGACGCCTCCGAGAGCAATGCAATAAAGTTTGCTGAAGCGTTTTCACACATATTCCAGCTTCCCTCATCCGCATCCGTGCACCCTTCTCCACAGTTCCCAGGTTGGTTCGGTGTTGATCCCCGCGGGATTCGAAATCCTATAAAATATTCATGGTGTAATTGTCTGGTTTTTCTTGCCTTGTGTTTCCGTCGTCGTCGTCGTTACCGGGGTGAATCTCACTCAAGCAGGAGGATGAACGCCCGGAAAATGCGAAAAAGTAAATATATGCGAAGAACTTTTCGCTGTTCTGTGTTTTACTGTATACCTAGTTACTACGTCTTGGGTGGGTGCCTACTCACACGTGAAATTCAGGGGATGATGCTGGAAACAGAGGAGGGTTACACAGTTTACACTCCACATCGCGCGGGTTGAGGCTTCGGCTTCGGCTTCCTGTTTCCGACATTCTTTTCGGGGCGCGTCGGGGTTGAACTTGATTTAGATGTTTCGATGCTTGTGTTTGCTGGATGTGGAATGTTTACAGAATGGATTACCGGGTTCATCCCTCTAATCAGGGCAAAATTTTTAATGAATTTCTTGTTTATCTTTCTCGCGCTTCGGATAGGGTTTTGATTAAGTTTTGTCGTGTGGCTATTCAGGGAGAATTTGTAAAGCTGCGGTGGCAAAAGTGAAATAAAAAATGTGATGGGTTAAAGATATAGGATTTTGTTTGGCCGTTGATTGAGGAGTGTTGGTCAATTCAACGACTTTGTTTGTATGTAGTAGGTGGCGCTTGTTAGAAAAAATCAACAAATAACGGTGTTTGTATTGATCTGGAGTGTCACTCGGTCATGAAGTAACTGCATCTGAAACTGTCCATTTTTTACGATTCCGACGCTCAGTTTAACATGATATTTTGTGAGAATAGGAACTGAATGTTCACAATATTCTTAAGAACATTCATGTTTATTGAAGATCATTAGGCGTCTTCAAGATGAAAGTCAGCTTTAATCATAAATATTTTGGATCGAGACTATTGAAGTGCCCCAAACACTTTCTTGAGCATAGGTCATCGGATCTACATGCATATCTTGTGACCTCTTACACTGTACACTGGAAACTCATTTTATGCACAAGGCTGGGGGTGCATAAAAAGGAATAAAAAGAGGGAAATTTGTGCTTAAATTAAGTTTGGGCGTTAATGAGAAAATCGTGAACTAAGAGAACAGGTCTTGCTCCTAGGCATTTGAGATGGGGCTAAGGGGGTTTAAAGAAAGTTCCCAGAGAGCCCAAAAAGGAGGTTCCAAACGGCTGCAGGGGCAACTCAGGGTATCTCAGGAGCCTTTAAAGGACGTTACAAGGGGTTTGAGGGGTGTTTGAAGGCTTTGTAGAGAGTTACACGAACATTTTAAGGGTGTTCCCAGAGGTTTTAGGGTCATTTGATAACATTTCAGAGGCATTACAAAAAAGACAATTACACCGTCTTCGACCTTTTGGCCACTACAGAACACATATAACACCCAGTGGCCCAGTGGAGAATTTTCCGTTTGACGAAAAGTTTTCCCCGACTGGAGCGGGAATCGAACCCACACTCCGAGGCTTACGAGACACCTAAACGACTGACGCCGCTAACCGCTCGGCCACGAAGCCCACTTTAGAGGGGCTTCAGGTGAGTATCAGGAGGTTTCTGGAGCCTATTAAAGGCGTACCAAGTGGTTTCAGAGGCATTTCAAATTGATTATGATGATTTCAATGGCGCTTCAATGGGATTACGGAGGTTTCGGGGGCGTTTCGAGGCATATCTGGTCAGGACCAAATCAGGGGTTTTAAACACTCTTTAGTCAAAGGGCATTTGAAGGGCGTTCCGAAAGGTATCGTGATGGGATCTCTGAAAATCCTCTAAAACTTCATAAATCTCCCTAAGACCCCATCGTACCGCATGTAACGTACCTCCGTAACGCCACTGAATCCAACCGAATATGCTCTAAAACTTTCTAAATTGTCTCCAAAATACCCCTGAAACCCCTACGGGTAACATTTTGTAGTCAAATAGATTAGAATAGGTTTTGAAAACCATCATAAAACCAAAATAAAAGGTATAAGGTTTTATGCCGGTTTTAAAAACCTCTACAAGAGGTTTGAGAACCTCCGAAACATTCGAAAACGTCTGCGTAACGCCTCTGAATTCCGCCGAGACTGTTCTGAAACATTTTAAAATACCACAAACACAGACAAACAGACGTAACCCTTAGAACAAATTCCTTGAAAAATCATCGCTCAGTTACACTAGCACCTGCTGGTGACAATATTGTACGAAGCGCTGAGCTTTGCAATATCGTCAACAGCAGACGCTAGTGTGAAACGTCAAATGCGAACAAAACGATTCGCGTGCCGCTGGTTGTGAAAGTAACAACTGCGGAGATTTGAAATGATCGTTAAAACCGTGAGCGATGGAAATTTTGTCAGTGTTACGTCTGTTTGTATGTGTCTCAGAGTTCGCCAAAAAAACCTCAGACCTCATGTAACGCACCTGAGACCCTCTGAAACCTCCGAAAATCTTAATTCCACCAAAAACTCTCTGAAACGTCCTGAAATGCCTCCCAAATCCCCTTGACACTCTCTCGAACGTATTGTAACGAGATGACTGATATGTCGATGAAATTCTTCGTCAACGGTAGAAAATGTATAGACTTTATTTCAAACACAACGGTTTATTTTCAATTCAACGATAATTAGACAAAAGGCGACCGTATGCAGAGCGATTCAAACCTACACTGAGCTTGCAAAATGATCGTATGGTGATGACCTATCTCTTCGACATCCCGAGTGTGCCTTACAGTATGAGAACTTCCAAAGCCCCAAAAACGCCTGCGTAACGCCGCTGAATCCCACCGGAAATGCTTGGAAATATCCTGAAATGCCTCAAAGATCCCCCTAAAACCCACTCGAACCCCATGTAGCGCACGTGAGACCCTCGGAAACTATCAAAAACGTACCTGTAACGCCTCAAAAGCCTTCAAAATCCTCTGAAACTCTCTGCAATGCTTTCTAAAACCCCCTCAGACCCCCGAAAACCCCCTGAGATGTCCTGGTACTCCGCTGAAATCCCTTTGAAACACTCTGAAACGCCTCTGCAAACTCTTTTTGCTCTCCCCTTTTCAATTGACAAGGACTCGCATCTCATTTGATAGGTGCTCTGATTGAATGAAATCGTTTTGAACATGACTAGAAGGGGAAATTACTGAAAAGATTTGTTGGTTAGAGTTCAAATGAATGAGATGAATTTTTGCAACACTTGTACTGACTCTAGATGTAAGGAACACGTTCAATAGTGTCAGTTAGCCGGCTATTGTCAATGCGTTCCTGCGTCTGAGGATACCCGGGTACCTACGATAAGGCAGCGCAGCTTCAGTATTACAATGAGGTAAGTCGATGGAAATTCTAGACTCCTAGACTACCGTTCTACGTCCGATTGTCCCGGGAATCGCATATAACATGGGTCAATTATGCGTAGAACGGCAGTCGATTTCCTTGGAAAATCCGTGATTGGTCATAGAGTATCTTCAGGCCTGCCACACTATATACACAGGCAAAATTGTATTGCTAGCTTTCAGTTAATAATTTTGGAAGTGCTCATAGAACAAGCTGATAATCAGGCTTTGTCCCATTTAGGACGATACGCCAAAAAGAGAGAGAGTTTGCCTTCAGAACTTGAAACTTCCCTTCATCGACCTTCTTTTGACAAAGATATCACCAAGGCGAAACAAAACTGCAACGATAACCTATCTCAAGGCATGATCTAAAACATACTCTTGAAGAACTGCAGCAAGAAAACCTACATATTTGAGGAACACGTGTGTGGCCTGGCCTGTTTGGCTTCCTCCTCGTTGTTCGATTCATTACTTTCGTTTCTACTTCCTATCGGGGGGAGAGAAAGAACAAAACACAAACCTAGCGGAATGATATATTTTCTTCCAACATTCAAACGAGACGGCGACGACGACGACAGGAGGGCTTCCCCGTCCATGGCTGCTGCACTGCAACTTCAAGGTTGCAGTCCGGGGTGGTTTTGTTTGCCTTCTTGCCTCTACAGCCAGAGCTGATCCAATTGCAATCCGCTCCTCCAAAGGCAGTTAAGTTAGAAGCACCACAGCAGTGCAGCACGGCCTGGTAGGTATATAGATTCAAGACTTCTTGACGTGTCAGTTATTGGCCGAATGTGTTTGTTTTCTCAAGTTGTTCTGCCTTGCGTTCGTTTTCTTCGGTTAAATATTGTGGGTAAATATTTTAGCTGCAGCTTGGTTCAGTTGTATAAATGTGTGCTTCTTTTAGTTTTTCCCTTTGGGCCGAAATGCAGGCATGCAGCCCTCCTGTTGCTTCTGGTGGTGATCGACCGGAATAACTTTCCTGTTAATTGGTTAATGCTTTGGAAGAATTAGTTGGAACACCATCGTGGCAGAGAAGAATTATTATTAAAAATGGAAACGGTGTTTTATGCTGGGTACTTGAAATCCCTACGTCATCATTAAAACCAGTTTGAACATTTGCTGCTGTTCAAAATAAAACGATCATTTTCATAACTTGCTTACCGATCAGGCTGAGGCCGGGGTGGCCTCTGCTGTACATAGTAGCCTTCCACTCGGTCCATGGCTTTTTTCTCCAGTCCGCAGATCGTCCTCCACTTGGTCGACCCACCTAGCTCGCTGCACTCCACGTCTTCTTGTACCGGTCGGATGACTCTCGAGAACTATTTTAGTCGGGTTGCTATCCGGCATCCTGATGACGTGACTCGCCCGCCGTAGCCTCCTGATTTTCGCGGTATGAACGATGGTTGGTTCTCTCAGCAGCTGATGCAGCTCGTGGTTCATTCGCCTTCTCCAAGTCCCGTATTCCATCTGCACTCCGTCGTAGATGGTACGCAACCCCTTCCGTTCGAAAACTCCTAGGGCGCGTTGGTCCTCTGCTCATAGGGTCCATATTTCGTGCCCATAGAGAACCGCCGCCGGTCTAATCAGCGTTTTGTAGATAGTTAACTTCGTGTTACGGCGAACTTTATTCGATCGTAGAGTTCTGCAGAGTCCAAAGTAAGCACGATTTTTTGTGCCACAATGCGCCTCTGAATTTCTTCGCTGGCGTCGTCGTAGGCAGTCACCAGTGAGCCCAAGTACACGAATTCTTCAACCGCCTCGATTCCATCACCCTCGATATGAATTCAGGGTGGCGGGTGGGGTGATTCCTCCCTGGAGCCCTTTGGCCTCATGTACTTTGTCTTCGACACATTAATAACTAGTCCGATTCGCCTGGCTTCACTCTTAGTCGGATGTACGTTTCCACCATCGCCCAAAATTTACGAGCAATAATATCAATATCATCAGCGAAACCAAGCAACTGATCGGACTTCGTGAAAATTGTTCCACTCTTGTTTATCCACGCTCTCCTAATTACATCCTCTAAGGCAATGTTGAACAGCGAGCACGAAAGACCTTCACCTTGCCGTAACCCTCTGCGAGATTCGAAGGGACTCGAGTATGTCCCTGATACTCGAACTACGCACATCACTCGATCCATCGTCGCCTTGATCAATAGTATCAGTTTATCTGGGAATCCGTATTCGTGCATTATCTGCCACAGCTGTTCTCGATCGATTGTATCATACGCCGATTTGAAATCGATGAACAAGTGATGTGTGGGCACGTTGTATTCGCGGCATTTCTGCAACACCTGGCGGATGGCGAACATCTGGACCGTTGTAGCGCGTTCACCCTTAAATCCAGCCTGATATAGCCCCACGAACTCTCTTGCAATCGGCGGCATAAAATTTGAGAGAGTACCTTTTAGGCAGCGCTCAGTAGTGTGATCGCGCGATAGTTCCCGCAATCCAACTTGTCGCCCGTTTTGTAAATGGGACACACGATACCTACCATCCATTCCTCCGGTAACACCGGTAATTCCCAAATCTTGGTAATGACCCAGTGTAGTGCTCTCATCCGTGCTTCTCCACCGTATTTTAGAAGCTGCCTTGGTAATTGATCTGCTGCAGCGGCTTTGTTGTTTTTCAACCGGCCCACCTCCTCCTCAATCGCTTGGAGGTCAGGGGTCGGAAGTCTTTCGTCCTGTGCACATACTCAAAAATCTGTTACCACGCCACCTTCGGTACTTGCAACGTCGCCATTGAGGTGCTCATCGTAATGCTGCCGCCACCTGTCGACCACCTCACGCTCGCTCGTGAGAATATTCCCGTGATTATCTCGGCACATGTCGGCTCGGCACATTGTCGGCATCCGGAAGACTGAGTTCTGCCTGTTCTGCGCCTGTCTGTTACGTGCCTCGTTCGCTCTCGTACGGTGTTGCGTCCAGCCGGTGTCCCTCCAGCCATCTTCAAGTGTAGCTGCGCCAAGCTGCTCTTCCGTTGGTAGGGCCACTGCCAACTGCTGCGCGTAGTCTTGAGCCACTTCTACGTTACGCAGCTGCTCGATGTTGAGCCGCGGCGTTCGACTTCGACGCGTGGTGATAACTGTCGAAAGTTTTGAGCGCATGCATACAGCGACTAAGTAGTGATAAGAGTCTATATTCGCATTGCGGTATGTGCGGACGTTGGTTATATCTGAGGAGAATTTACCGTCGATTAGAACGTGGTCGATTTGGTTTTCTGTTTGATGGTCGGGTGATCTCCAGGTGGCTTTGTGGATATCTTTGCGGGGGAAGAAGGTGCTTCGGACTACCATACCACGGGAGGCTGCAAATTTTACGCATCGCTGGCCGTTATCATTCGATACGGCGTGCAAGCTGTTTCGCCCGATTACCGGTCGGTACATTTCCTCCCTACCTGCGCGTTCATGTCGCCGACAACGATTTTCACGTCACGCGGCGAGCAACCATCGTATGTTTACTCTGACTGCGCGTAGAACGCTTCTTTCTTGTCATCAGATCTCCCTTCGTGTGGGCAGTGGACGTTGATGATGCTGTAGTTGAAGAAACGGCCCTTAACTCTTAACATGCACATTAAGGTGGCCCACACTTATATGAAAAACAAAAATTTCGAAAAATGCCAAGTCTTACCTCCTTAATCAGTTGTTTTGAACTCCCAGAAGCTACGTTCAAAATTTTAGCAAAATCTGTTGAGCCTAAGGGGGCGCTCAAAACGCTTGAAGTTTGTATGGGAAAACTTGGTCAAATGTATGTAGAAATTTTAAGTTTTCGAGTTTTGCCGCTAGGTGGCGCTGTAAGCGTTCAATAATCAAACCCTTTGGTATTATTGTTGGTGACTATATGCCAAACAACTTTGTCGAAGACCGCAAAGTGATCCAACGCTTGTGAAAAAAGTTATACCCTAGGTAAAGTGAGGATAAACTTTATTATTATTTTTCCAATACATGTAAAGGAATAATATCAATAATGAAATCTCAATAATTTGCCTCACTTTGCCTAGGATATAATTTTTTTCACGGTCTTCGACAAAGTTTTTTGGCATATAGTCACCTACTATAATACCAAAGGGTTTGATTATTGAACGCTTACAGCGCCACCTAGCGAAGTTCGAAAACTTAGAATTTCTGCATACATTTGGCCAAGTTTTCCCATACAAACGTCAAGCGTCTTGAACGCCCCCTTAGGCTTAACCGATTTTGCTCGAATTTTGAACGTAGCTTCTGGGAGTCCAAAACAACTGATTTAGGAGGTAAGACTTGGGATTTTTCAAAATTTTTGTTTTTCATACAAGTGTGGGCCACCCTAAGGGGCTGTCCATAAACCACGTGGTCATTTTTTTGGGACTTTTCAACCCCCCCCCCGCGTGGTCATTAGTCCATACAAAAATTTTTGTTTGTCCATACAAAATGGTCATTGGCCGAACCCCCCTCATGACCACGTGGTTTATGGACAGCCCCTAATGCACATCCTTGCGTTAATCGGCTGCCAGCCGATCACACGTTGTCGCATCTTGCCCAACACTATAAATCCTGTTCCCAGTTCATTGGTGGTGCCACAGCTTTGGTAGAAGGTAGCCGCTCGATGCCCGCTTTTCCACACTTTCTGTCCAGTCCAACAAAATTCCTACAACGCCACGATGTCGAAGTTGCGGGGATGTAGTTCGTCGTAGATTATCCTGTCACATCCTGGGAAACCTAGTGACTTGCAATTCCATGTTCCAAGTTTCCAATCGTAGGGTAATTTTCCAATTGTTGCACGGCTAAAAATTCGCCAATTGTTGCACACCTCATAAGAATAACATGGAGTGTGCAACAATAGGCGAGTTTTTAGCTGTGCAATAATTGGAAAATTACCCTAGTCCTTATTTCGTCGCGTGGGTCTTTGCCGATTGTATCGAGTCGTATTTTCGCCTATATGTTATTCGCAATGGGGATTTGTACGGGTGGCTTATTGGGCCTACGCCAGCACTCCTGTCTCGCCGGAGGGCCATCGTGCCAGTTCTGTTTAACGCCCCAACCAACACTGGGACGACCACACTGATGGGGCTACCACCTTGGATCTAGCTGGGCGTGGTGCAGCGTTCCTTACTCAGCCGGTGGATGCCAGAACAGACGCTGTTTGAGCCGCACCTCCTTGGTGAACAGACGCTCGAGTCGTACCTCCTCAATCTAGCTGTATTCAGAAGGACAACAGTACCCAGGCTGCACTACCAGCTAAGCACACAACTCTTAGCTGGCGGTCTTTGTCTTCGCTTGACCCGTGGAAGCATGAAGTAGGAACTTGTGAGGACCAGAGCTATGTTGGACGCTCTCCTTAACGACTCACCGTTTTGCAGCCTGCAGGCTATCCTATATGGGTACCTTTACTAAGACGCCTTGCATCCAGTCGCGGTTTGTTGCAGAATAATTGATGCAGTAGTTGTGCAGATTCTACGGGATCAGCTTTAAACATCTCGGCTGATATGCGATCGATCCCCGGGGCCCTGTTCTTTTTCATGCTACGGATGATTGTTTCTAGCTCCTGCAATGATGGAGCTACGGTGCAGACACGGGTAATGCATCGAACTCTTGGTGGATCATGCTGAGGTGCATGCGCATAGCTACAGCGCATTTGGCCTCTCAGCTCCAATGTCGTGGGCGTTTGACTCCCCCTTGGGGGCATTCACAAATACTGAATTTTCTATTCGCTGCTAGACGAAATGTAGATAAGAGATGACGGTTTTTGAGCATTTGGTAAATCCAATTGGACATCATTGGCGATATACCATGACTCCGTGCGGCTTCCAGTAAGGCATCGAAAGGCACGTAGTCAAAAGCGCCCTCGATATCTAAGAAAACACCCAAACAAGATTGATTTTGAGTAAATGCTTTCTCAATATCGTAAACAATCTTGTGTAAAAGAGTCACACTGGACTTTCCAGATTGGTAGGCGTGTTGGTTCACATGAAGAGGCACGTTAGCCAGATGAACAACACGGATGTGATGAACGACAATACGTTCTAAGCTTTTCAGAAGAAATAGGTCAAACTGATTGGTCTGAAACTTTTAGCTTCTTCAAACGACGTACGACGCACTTCCGAAATAAACTTTACAGTAATAACCCGCTAATATTTTGAATAAACCCTGTAGCAAAACTGCAAACTATTAGTTTTTTTCAAAACTTGTTTGAAATATTCAAATCCCATCTTAAGCAAAATAGGATATATCCCATCTACTCCAGGAGATTTGGAAGGAGTAAAGCTATTTAGTGTCCACTCAAACGTTTCTATAGTTATGATACTCCGTACCGAAGCTAGAAAATCATAACTACAATAAAAAACAACTTGTTCATCCGAGGATGTATTATCCACACATCCAGGGAAGTATGTACTGAATAAACATTCCAAAACTTCATCATTAGTGGAAGTTACGTCACCATTTGGCAAACGAAGTTCGTTCACTTCAAAATCTTTCCTGCATTAGTCAAGCATCCTATAAGTCAAATTGTTCACATAATTGTGAACATTACTATCCCTTCGAGGCTTCAATTTATCAATTTACCACATTACTGGCAGTCTCCAAGTACCTAGATGATAGATTCCCTACGGTTTCACCCGCACCCTCGAAGAAACTCGATCACGGGGTGACACATTTGCGCCAGCGAGAAAACTTTTCAACAATAAGAACAAGTTACCTACTAGACTTCGAAGAACGTGGCTTCCTTAGATAAACAGCTCGGGCATGCCCGTACAAAAGCAACGTCTGGATCTCAGACAATGTGCGTCATAGAACACATGTTGAGCGCTTTAATCACATTTCAAGTGAGCTCCGGCTGAGGACAACCCGCGGAAAAGCGAACCCGAAGAATCCTTTCCAAATGGAAAGAAGCTAATTAGAATGCCTATGCCTACACTTCTTGTTTTTCTCAGTTTCGTTCACCTTCCCCTGGGGGAACATCAATTACTTCGAGTTGGGGGAGGGGGGGGGGGGGATTGGTTTAAAATTGGAAGACGACGAAGCCGAAGGAGACGTGTTTCTGCCTCTGTAACGCGATACTTACCCGCTAGTGATATCACACGCAGCTGGTGGTTGTGCGCCGGATCATAAGATATGAAACTCACAATAAAGAATCAGATGCTGGCGGCGCGCAGAGGAGGAAGGAATCGAGTCTACCAGGAAATTTATAGCACCTAATTACTTTCCGACTGTGGAGGAGCTATTTATCTTTCTTTGGAGTTTTATTCCTCAGCAGAAGAGGTGACAGTCTTGGTCAGACACCAATGGTACAAATGGTGAGCAAGTTTTTATCGACAGTCCTTTGAAGTTGGTCTGCTGAATGCGCTTAATGCTAATTATGGCAAAATTCTAATGACATATATTTTTTGTGATATTAAACATTTTTTTTGCAGTGCCAAATACAGGAAAATCACCTGCGTGACTTTTAGATTTTACCAATTTTAGGAAAATATTCACGCCCTCAAAAATTTTGGAAATTGTTAGAAAAAATTACTTTTCCATACTGGGAAATCTTTATCCGGCACTCCTGAAAATAATAAAATCGCATGTTTATTTATTCTCCAATCTTTCTGCACTCTCACAAACATAGAAGGGGGATTCACCTAACAGCGTAAACTGATTAAACTGATTAAACGTTGCTATCACCAAGGCAATCTTTGATTATTTCATTCGCAAAATCATGAAACATTTCAAATAAGCAGAAAATCATGGCTTACGCAGCAATTTAATCTGTTTAGTGAGTACCCTTATTTGAAATGTTTCATGATTTTGCGAATGAAATAATCAAAGATTGCTTGGTGATCGCGACGTTTAATCAGTTTACGTTGTTGAGTGAATCCCCCTAGAATAATAATTCATGTGGATTGAAATTTTTGTACTTATGTATTGTAAATTTATCCTTCTCAATATGAGAAAACCGCCGTTGATTTTTTTTTTCGCCTTCGTATGTAAGAAAAAGCAACCTCTATTTCTATTTTCTGTAAAATCACTTTAAAAAAATGACATCGGGACTTCTTTGAAAGATTTTTTCTGATATCCATTCAAGTGAAAGAGGTATTTCAGGGATTCCTCAGATATTTGTCCCGGGTTTACACAAATTCCTCGAAAAATTCCGCAACGGCCTCTGAAAAATATATCTATATGACTTATGTGGAAACTATTTCTCGGATTGTTATTTTTTTTCATTTACAGAAAATAATTTAGACTGGATATTCCTTTTGCATTTCTCAAACAATGTTTTAGAAAATTTACCATGGATTACTCCTGAAATTCTTTGTGCGATTCCTCCAGAAATTAATCGAAGAATTTATTTTGAAAACCATTCATTGATATCCTTAGAAATTCCTCCTTGGATTCCAATAAATAAAATTCCAGGAATTTCATAAGAAACTCCTCCAGCAATTCCTACTGAAATCTTTCAGAAATGTTTCAGGAAATTAGGCCAGAAATGCCTTTGGAGATTACTTTGAGAGTTTCTTCAGATATTCTTTTGGAAAAGTTATAGTTTCCATTATAATTTTACCCAAAGTTTCTTGGAGATTATACCTTAAATGAGTTTGAAAACTCCATTATGAAACCTTCTTTGAATTCCTTTAAAAATTACTGGATGGATTTCTTTAGAAATTTGTCCAGGTATTACTATTAGAAACTCTTACACAGATTCCTTTTGAAAGTTCTTTTTAATTATCTTCCAGGGATTGCTTGAAAAATTCCTTCTGAATTTCTGTCGGATTTTTCTCTAAAGGATCCTCCCGAAATATCTTCAAGAATTTCACTAGAAAAGCGTCTATGGGTTTTCTAGGAAGACATTTCATAGATTTCCAGAAGATCTTCCATAGATTCAAATCCGTCCAAGTAGTTAGGAAATCATCCACTAATTTCTTCAGGAAATTTGAAGTTCTGAAATTCTCAAAAAGTTGCTCCATAAATATCTTTAATGAACATTCCACAATCTACTTCAGAAGCTCTTTCAAAGTGCCTTAGAGAAATTCTTCCAGGGATACCTTCAGAAATTTTCCTGGAAATTCATTTGGAATATCTTCATGACATTCCGCAAAAAATTTGTCCAAGCACTCTTTAAAGCACCTTCTATGAGTTCTTCAAAAAATTACTTCATGAATTCGGTTTTTAAAATTA
Organism: Aedes albopictus; assembly: GCF_035046485.1. NCBI lineage: Eukaryota > Metazoa > Arthropoda > Insecta > Diptera > Culicidae > Aedes > Aedes albopictus. Next base: position 112,016,428 of record NC_085137.1, read on the forward strand.
CCAAGGTTTCTTTCAAAAACTCTCTCAGCGGTTTCTTCAGAATTTTTAAAACAAATCTTCAGCGATTTCTCGCAATCTTCCAAAACGAATTTCCAAGAAATTTTCTTTGAAAATTCTTTTGAGAAGATTTCTATAAGTTCATTCCAAAATTCATACAGAGATTACTTTTAGAATTATTCTATGGATTCGTTTCCTCGATTATCCTCGATAATTTCTCCAGGGATTCCTTCATAAATTCTTTCAAAGAAAATCTTCCAGAGACTTATTTTGAAATTCAAACAGGTAGGTCTTCAAGAAGTTCACCAGAGATTTGTTTAGGAATTACTCTAAAGGTTCTAGTGAAAATTGCCGCAGGAATGTGTCCAGAAATTTCATCAGGGAATCATCCAGAAAATAATTATTATAATGCAGAGAGCAATTCTTGCATATTATTATTCTCAGGCAGGAATTCCTTCTGGATTACCTACGTGTATTTCGCCTGAAAATTTTCCGATGTTTCCTCCAAGGATTTATATATTTTTCCACGAGTTCTTCAATGAATATATTCAGAAATATCTCCTACGAATCCTGCCAGGAATTCTTTCAGAATCTTCTCAAGAATGTTTTTGAGGGATCTGTACAGAATCTTTTATCCAGGCGTTTCCCCAGGAATTACTACAGGAACTAATCTAGAAATACGTTCACATATTGTTTCAGGAATACTTTCAAAAAAAAATGTCCAAGAATGTTATTGAATAATTTCTACAAGTTCAGCACAAATTCTTCCTGAGATTCCTCCAAGACTTTTCCCAGTATATGTTCAGATATTTCTCCAGAGATTCTTCCAAGAGTTCTTTCTGAGATATACATATACAGGGTATCTAGAGATTTGTTCAAAAATTCTTTCAGAGATTTTCCCCAAGAGTTCTGCTCGGATTCTTTAAAAAATATTTCTCTCTCAAAGACGACCTCAGAATTTTAAGACTTCCTTTCGAAAATTTTTCCTTTGAGTATTTGTTAGAAATATCTCTTTTTTGCAGAGATTCCTTCGCCAATTCTTCCAAGAATTTTTCCAAGAATTTCATGAGAAATTCCTTCAGAGATAACCACAGAAACTTCTACAAGATTTTTTTGTTAAAAATTGCGGTTCTGTCAGAAATAGCTCCTGGGATTACTTCGGGGATAGCTGCAAGAATTGCTTCAGAAATTCCTTCAGGGATTTCTCAGATTTTTTTTAAGTTGCACACAAAAATGCTGATAAAAAAGTTGAAAGAATCCCTGAAAAAATCCCTTTAAAAATATTTGTATTACCATTAGCAAATACCAAAAGAAATTCTTAAAACTATTCAGCAGAACAATATTTGAAGTTATCTCAGGAGGTGTTTCAGGATAAACGCCAATCTGTAGAAACTTCTTAAGATACCTTCTGAATTCCTAGAAAAAACAAATCACTTGAAACTTCTGGACGAACTCTAAAAGTGATTCCAATGAAAAATTGCTTGAAAACTTTCTGAAGAGTTTCATAATGAATTCCTGAAGATATGCGTTGATAAATTTTTGTGGATATTATTTCAAAAATGTCTACATAAGCTGCAGACAAAAGTACTGTGCAATCCCAAAAGAAATTCCTCAATCAATTTCTGAGGATTTTTCGACCCTGTTGAAATACTTCGTGATGATTTTTTATATGAATTTTTGATACAATTTCTGAAAGAACTAGTGCACAAAAATCTTAAAAGAACTACCTGAAAAAAATCTGTTGGTAATGCAGCAGAAAGAAAAATGAAATCCTGGACAAAGTCTGTAGAGAACCACAGAAGAAATTTGTGTAAAAAATAAACTTTTGAAGAAATTTTTTAATGAATATGTGTAAGAAGTAGAGAACCCTTAGCAAATATTCGTAGAAGAATTTCTCGTTTTTTTAGAAAAATGCAAAGAAATACTTTTTGGAATAATTTACGCAGGAATTGCTGAGAGAATATTTGAAGAAATTTGTGAAGCATCACCGGAAAAAAAATCTGAAAGAAAAGTAATCCTTGCTGGAGGGATACATGAAGGAACTGCTGGAGAAACCTTTGAGGGAGTTCCAGCAGAGTTTATTGAGAATTTTCTTGAGTACTAAATGACCAAATAAATATATGAAGTGAAACGTGAAGGAACTTCCAGGAATTCCAATGATGAATTCTGAGTCCTTGAAAAAAAAAACAATCGAATTTTTAATGGAAAACCTTAAGGGAATTTCTGAATAAAACCTCCGGGAGAAATCCGAAAAAAGAACCCGTGAAGGATATGCTGATAGTATTCCTGGAGAAATACCCTCAGAAAATGTTCAAAGAAATATATGCACGAACTTCTGTAGCAACCCTTGAAGTAATTTCCTAAAGAATCATTGAAAGAACCTCAAGAGCATCTTTTTTTAAGAAACCCGTGGATTAGTTTCAAGATGAATCATTTGAGAAATTTCCTCAGAAATTCTTTATTCTTTATCCCAAAGAATATTTCGGAAGGAATCCTGGATAAATTTTCGAAGAAAAACATGGGTGAAAATGCATTCTAAAGGGATACCTGGAGGAATAAGTCTGCAAATCAATCTGCTTACTATAAAAATTCCGGAAATGTTTGATAAATCCAGAAGGAACTCTTAAAGGAAACTCTGCTTGTGTCCCTGGTTGTCATCTGGGAGAAAATATGAGGGAGTACATGGGGAAAATACGTCCTTGAAGAATTCTCAGAGAAATTCTTACTGATCTCACTATTAAAATTTCAACAAGGGGTATTCTTCAATAATTAGAAAAAAAATGGTATTCGTGAAGCGGTTTTCCAGGAAAAATTCTTTATGAAGCGCAATATTGAAGCCAATTCCATGGCGGTGGATAGTAGCGCTGAAATTTGGAAACCTTGAGTAACCAGCTCAGATTAGACCATGACAGTACTGGCTTCAACATGTGTTTCCAATCTGCATTGATGCGAGTTTTAGCACTACCCGAATATCGTCCTTAGCATACGTCGTTCGAAAACTTGCTCGAGTGCTTGCAAGTATCCCTCGAGCATCATCCATGTCTTGTGACCGTAGAGGACCACCGATCTTATAAGCGTTCCCTTCTGCCACTTGATCCCGGTAAAGCTGTGAATTCTTTATGAGCATGAGCATAGATGACCGCACAATTCGTAGTTGCTAGGTACTCCGTGATTGACCAGAGCTATCGAAATTGCACAAGGAACCAAAGAATAGGGCTTGGGACTAGCTTACTATTCTCAATGTGCACAGTTAGAGAACTCACAAGTGATGTCAATAACAGCGCTGGCCACGTCCTTACCGTCATCGAGGAGGGAAGGGAATGTTAGTAAGACAACCGTTGTTATAGAGACCGGGAATCCCAGTGTCTCCACGATTGCCTTGGGAAGGAATTTTTGTCCCCTATAGTTGGTGATGTGATCTGACAATGGATCAATAAACACTAACTTTTACGCACATCCGACCATTTTTCTATATGAAAGCATGTCTAATAAAAGAAATCCTGTCGCGCGTCTCCATCACATTAGGGAGCAGAAGTTTTAAGCCCACTCCACACAGGAATGAACTGAACGCGACAAAGGACAAACCAATGATCCAAACCATATGCATTCACCACAAGAAACAACACAAAACTGCAATATTTACTCACCCCATCAGGAGCGATGCATGCGCAGCAAAGATCAAAACAATACTCAACACTAAACACCCGCGCATCTATTGATTTCGTTTTCGCGCGAGACAATCGTAAAGCTGTGAATTCTTAAAGAGATTACAAAATGGAATACACACTTTCAAATTGTGATAAACTTGTGATCGCTGATGAGATTTTCAATATTGTGTTTTTTGCTTAGTATTACTTTTGATTCCAATACTGTTCAAATCGAGGAGTGAATTGCAACCTCATCAGTTCCTCCATCTGATAGCGCAATAAACCTTCCATTTCTAAAGTTATCCCGCCCAGCCTGCAGGCAAGCAGTGACCAACGGATGACTATGCATTGCAACCGTGGTCCAGAAGTCAAGAGATCGGCCAGGTGGTGGTCCTCTACAGAATTTCCGACCACACAGCCTCGCATCCACTCGACTTCAGATAGGTACCTACCTACGAGTCTCAAGTGCTCGTGTGGTTTGCTAAGAACCTGGTGTGAGCGATTATTTATGAGGCATGTGTGGGGGTAAATTGTGCAACACGTTTCTGAAATATGTGCAGCATCGGGAGGGTGGACAGAGTAGATTTTAAAGATAAGTGCAAGTCGGTAGCAAAGTCTGGTCTTGAACTGAACAAAAAATGAGAGTCATAATGCAACGTTGGGAAATTGCAAACACGCGGTAGGCGAAAAATTCATGCCCGCATAGCCTTTCTGGAAGGGCTAGCCGTGATTCAGTATCTCAAGAGGAAGCTTTCCGCCTAGCAGTAGCGCATTCCTGAACTGTAGGCAAAAGAATGGCAACAAGGATGAAGAGTGTGCGAACGGAAGCATGTCTTGGTCTCAATTTTGTTGCCTTCGGTAGAGCGTGGCTTCTGGAGGGATTGCTGGAAGTTTGCTGCTAGCTAGTGGCCACCACAACTACCGAGTCCGTTCTATGACTAACGCAGCCAGTGTCACGTACCGCAAATTTAGAGATTATTACGAGAACGAACCACAAACGAATGAACAGGACCGACATGCTCCTGGAATTGCAATACAGTAGTGATGTTGCAGCAGAACCTACGATGTCGGACGATAGTTGCTAATAATCGTTGGAACGTGGTATGGTTGAGAATTCGCGCAATTAAATGATGTTTTACCCTTTTAGAACAACATTTTCCATTGAACTCGCAGACGTAGAACAATTTGGCTAGCTTAAGTGAGCCATCCATCCTGAAAGGGTCCAGACAAAACTAGCATCAAAATCAAAAGAAAACAAAACAGTAAAAGGAATAGTTTGCGCTTCAAATAATTTCAGTGACATCCGAAAAATTGGTATCGTTGAATGTCCTAAGTAATTTCTCAGTAATTTTATCTTTAAAATCGTTTAAACATAATTTTCGAAACTCCATTTTTTTGTTCATAAACCAGTAAGATTTTTTTTATGCATTTTATGTTCTAGACAACGCTTCAAAAAGCTCTGCGGTACATAAAGAGAATATGTTTTTAAAATTTCGTGCAAAACCAGGAGCAAATCTTAATTCGAAAAATCACCAAAAAAATGGAGATCGAATAAAAATAGTTTTGTAGTTACTACTTAGTGCATGGTATTTAATGAGTTCTTGATTTAAGTAGAGAACAATCACTGCAGCCACAAACCGTGTATTATGGAGAAATATTGCTGATTAAGTTTTATCGTGAATTTGATGTAATACTAAATAAATGAATGAATGAACAACCAGTGCTGGAACCGGAGAGATAAAATGATGCAAAAAAATTGGTGAGTTCGTTTCATGTTATATTTTATTGTGCACACTAACTTCAAAATCTCAAATTAAGTGTATACTAGCTTCAAATCCCACATTTAGTAAATTTTTTGTCCATCACTACAAGGATCGTCATCTTCTTATAAATCGTAGTGCGTTTTTCGTTTACAAATACCTTCAAATAATTTGTCAATTTAGATGTTGATGTATTCTTCATTCCCAAGTCCGTAAGAATGTCATATTTATTTTAAATTAGGTCACATCGAGATCGAGTCACCAAGATGAATCATGCAAAATACCACGCCGTCCAACTAACAAAAAATCTTAACCTTGACAACTGTTGAGACGCAGAAGAATATTCGGTCCTTTTTTTTCTCTAAGCAATGGGGAGATAATCTGCTCAAAAGCGGCCCGAACGGGGTTGGGGATGGGGACCATATCCTACATGCAAAGTAAAAGAAAGGACTACCTACCCGACACTAAACACATTTACATTGCGGCCAAACCCTACGAATCACCGGCGCATCACTGCTTCAGAAAGATGCTAGTGCACATCGTACCCTCAAGGTTTTAGCTGCGTAGTCAAGCAGCAACGAACATAGAAGACTCACTTTAGAGAGTCCACCAAGTTGCTGGTGCTTAGTCAGCATCCCCTCTCTCTCCGGGAACCAAATTGGTTACTTGCCTGTTGATGATGATCTTTTCGAGCACCTCTCTGTCTCTGTCTCTGATCAGTCATACCGTTCTATATGCCAACATATAGTCTCCGGGTGGTTTCGCCGCCTTTGGAAATAGTACGAGGCTCTGCCACTTCCAAACCTCTGGGAGTACTCGCTCGTCCAGGCGTTTCTGCACAGCAGAACTGAACATACTATTACAAGTTTTATTTTTGTGTTAAATATTGTATTTTAACTTGTAAATATTCCCCTAGTATTAATACTTTGCAATAGCTACTTTAACCCTCTACAGGAAACCTTAAATGATGATCCATTTTGGAAACCTGGGGTCCATTTGGACCCCAAATTTGATCTTCTGTATCTCATTATCCTGACTTATTAGAAGATCGGTGCCTTCAGCAAAGTGTTGGGTAGGTCAAGGACTTACAGGTGCTGGACCGTTTAATTCGGAATTTCATATATAGGTGACACTAGTGAGCATGTAAGCATAAAGTATTTGAGCACATATATATCAAGATCCCAACCACATAGAAATTTGGTGTCTTCGGCAAATTTATTTATTAGTTTAAGTGTTTACTAATGATGGACCGTTTGTTTGAAAGTTTCGCACATAGATGCCGCTACTGAGCGTGCAAATTTTATATTACAATATTTCAGGATCCTGATCACCTAGAATGATGATATCTTCGGCAAAGGTGTTGAGTTGCTCAAGGACTGACAAATGCCGGTCCGTTTGGTTCGGAACTTTACACATAGGTGGCGCTAGTGAGCATATGATCACATTTATAACAAGATCTTGACACATAGAAATTTGATGTCTTCGGCAAATTTGTTGAGTTAAGTGTTTACTAATGATGGACTGTTTGTTTGAAAATTCTACATATAGATGGCGCAACCAATCGTGCAAATTTATAGTTCATGTATCTCAAGATCTTGAGCACCTAGAATGATAATATCTCCGGCAAAGTTGTTGGGTAGGTCAAGGATTTACAGATGAAGTGACGTTATAGGTGGCCACGTATAGGTGGCGTTACTGAGCACGCATTTATCATATATCTCATATATCGCAGGATTCTGATCATTTAGAAAGATGGAATTCTCGGAAAAGTTGTTGCGTAGGCCAAGCACTTACGACCATGGGCCGTTAATTTTGGAAATTCGCCATACTGGTGAGCATGCAAATTGTATATGTCATATATTCCAGGATACTGATCTCAAAGAAACATGGGGTCTTCGGCAAAGTTGCTCAAGGTAGATCAACGACTTACAGTTTAATGGGCCGTATAATTTGAATTCCATATGTTCCAAATGTTCCAAATTTATCATATCATATATCTCAGGATTCATTGCCATACATTTCAGGTTTACACTCTTAAATAATTAGGAATTTACACGTGACGTAAACCTTCAACGAACGTAAACATTTCTTGACTGAATGGCAAATTTGACTCAAATTTACATCCAAACCGAAGAAACTATCTTTCTAAGTAACCAGCGTTTTAAACACTAGAATTTATAGACTCTCTAGTGCCATCTATTAGTGGAATTTCGAACCAAACTGTCTATCAACTGTTATTCGTTGACCATATTTGAACAGTCTTCTGTGAACATTCTGCGTGTGCTCTGAGTGAGGGCATTTTTTTAATTTTAAATTGTGCGTTTTCCTCTTTTTTTTTGAAAGGTGAATGAAACTGCGTGTTTCAGTGAAAGATGAGCGTAAATGGGCGCAGTTTCTGCGCGGCATGCCATCCCTGCAAAATAGTCAGAATCTTGTGCTATATGAGATATACAAATTGCATGCTCACTGACGCCACCCATGAGCAAAATTTAGAGTAGAACGACTGCAACTTATAGGCAGAATCTTCAATTTGTCTAAATAATATGAAACCTGATGCAAAAAAGATTAAAAAATTGTTTGCTCACTAGTGTCATATAGTGACAGAGGTTCGAATCAAACGGTCGACTATCTGTAAATTCTTGGCCAAACAACTTTGCTGAAGATAATAGAGACGGTAAGAGAGTTATTAGGATCCTGGGATAATTGAAACATAAAATTTGCATACTCAGTAGCGCCACCTTTTCACAATGGTCGGAAAAAGATAAAGTTCGGCCAAAACTCTTTTTATGTGTTCAATCGAAGTTACAGGTTGTCTAGATATGTTATTTAGTATTTTTAGTGTTTCAAAAGGGGTATTCAAAAATTACGTAACTTCAATCATTTTAAAAACGGTATAAGTCAGTAAATCCCACATTTGTTTGCGTTTTTTTTTGTTAGAAAATCAATTTGAATTCAATTAAATGATCAACTTTCGATCAAATCCAATCAAGTTTGTTCAAAACGTGTAAAAATGTGGGAAGATAAATTTTATTTCAGTCAAAAATGGAAAAATAACGTAAAATTTTAAAAAAAACATGTTTTTTTTTAAATAGCTCTCTTTTGAAAAAACTGCAATTTTCTGCAAAATATTTAAACGTTTTTATGCAGCCCTAATCATGATGTTTAAGATGTACTATTTGAAAATGCGGCGACACGTGACGACACGAACCGTTTTTTAACCTAAAAAATATCAAAATTCCTAAGGTACAATATATAAAAAATTGAAAAGTTTTGTGACATATTGATATTACACCATACGTGCATTCAAACTATCCAACAACAAACTTTCATATGCTTGATAACATAAAACATGTATTCAATTCTCAAAATATTGATATTGTACTTTTTTGGAATGGTTCATTTTTCAATTTTATGACTTAGGCCACTTTGGCAGTGAAAATGTCATTGAAATACAAAAGCTGGTATGCTTTTAATTAAGAATCATTAAACTACAATACATTAACTTTGTTATGAGGTGAAAAAAAGTTTAAAAATATGAAATTAGTTTTCTGGGAGTTTTGGCCGCCCCTTCGTATGGAGCCCGACCAATGTGCTATGTGTGGAATTCCGAATCAAATTTTACATCATCTGTAAGTTCTTGACCTATGAAACAACTCTGGCGAACACACCATCTTTCTATGTGATCAGGATCCTGAGATATATGAGATGTAAAATTTGTATGCTCACTAGCGCCACCTATGTGTGGAGTTTCAAATCATACGGCCCATTATCTGGAAGTAATTGACCAACACAACAACTTTCTCGAAGGCGCCATCTTTCTAAGTGATAAGGATCCAGTGATATATGAGATAAAAAATTTACATGCTCACTAGTACCATCTAGTGGTAGAATTTCGAATCAATCGGTTAATTATCTGTAAGCGCTCGACTTACTGAGCATCTTTACCGAAGACGTGACGCTTCTACAAGCTCTAAATCTTCCGATAATTTCGTTCGTAGACATTATATTACTATATTGTTAATGAAAAATAGCGCCATCTAGTGGGAAAATTTCGAATTAACCAATTCACCGCCAGATGGCGCTTGACTTACCGAACATATTTGCCGAAGATATGAATATTCTAAAATAACAGAATCAAAAGATAAAGAGAATTCGATTTGGGGTCCAAATGGAACCCAGGTATACAAAATCGCCCGGTTCAACTTTGACATGGAGTAAAAACCAAAGTATGCCATGAAATCAATTTTATTTTCGTTTAAATAATAGAACTAGGTTTAGTTTGAAGGTATTGCAAAAATAAAGTATATATGTTATTACAATCTTGTTTGCCATTACTCCTAAGTTGCTTGGGGTCCAAATGGACCCCAGGTATCCATTAAAGGGTTAAAGTTCGGTACTCCGGGCTTATTTTGCAAAATCTCTCCAGGATTAAATTTCCTCAGTGCAAAGTATTCTACTGGTCTGAAGTTACACAAATATATATTATACGAATCAAAATAAAATCTACTTTCGCGACTACTTTTACCCGCAGTCAGAGATACGCGCGAGGCAGTCGCCTAAGAAAACAGACCTGTTTTCAAATTTCGCTTCATAGCGCTCTTTGATCATTCTTGAAAAAAGGTCGTCACATGGCCGGCTAATGTGATGACTGCTGCGACAGCACGTGGCTTTTGTACTGCGATTAAATTTTGTCCATCATTGAAAGCCTTGAAAAGTAGTCGCTATAATTGTGTTTTTCTTACAACGCACAATATCTGGTGAATGAAATGCTGTATAAGTCTGAAATTTAGGCTTCTGCAAAGCAGCTTTGATTTGTAATCAAGTAAAATTTAGGTTTCGTACAGCATTCCGTTTTCAAGATTTATTTTGAGGAAGTTCTGAAGCTCCACTCCAGTAATCAAGCCCGGTACGTATAATACAATAAATTTGTATTTTGTTCCAGCAATTCCGCATTTTATTTGAAAAATGTTATGCAGTTTGCTTATCTATTAGTATTTCTTTTGCAAATCCCTTAGTAATTCCATTAGAATTTTATTTTTCTACAATATCTTTGATAATTTGTTCGGTAATAAGTTTTGAATTTGTTACAAAATACCTTTCATCACAGCATGCTGCAGCATTTGCAAATATCATCGGTAATTATTATGGAAACAACTTTGGCAATTATTTCAGAAGTTAATATGGCATTCGTTTTTAATTTCTTTGGTTGATTCTTCTGATTTTTTTTTTCGGAGTTTTTCTTTACTATTTTTTTGGAGTCTCTCAAGCATTTTTTTTAATACTGTGCCGGCAACACTTTTGATATATTATATTTTTTATCATTCATTCACAAACTCTTATCACAGTTATTATGGGAATTCCTTCGGATTATTTTTGTTTTTATTTCTGTGTATTTTAACTAATGATAATTCTAAACTACCTTCGGTAGTGCTTTTGATAATGAATGCGTCAATGATTCTGGGAACTTCTCCGTAAATTTCTTTAAAAATGTCTGTGGCAATTCTTTTTGATTTTTTTTTAAATTAAAATCGGTACAAAATTCCAATCTCAAAATTGTTAAAATATTTCGGTAACATGTTTTGTTAGGGATCGAAATATTATTTGGTTTTCCAAAATGTATATTTTTTAAATAAAATTGCTTTTGATTTCAAAAATAATTTTAAAGTTTCAAAAGCCAATTGATTTTGCTGTACAATTTCATATGATACAAACTTTGATGTACATCTAAAAGAGCTGCTGATTTCTACAAATTCACCCGAAACCATTAAAACTGTTGCAATATTTTCAAAATTTCATGGAATAAAATTGTTTTTACGCAGCTTTTCAAAGTAACAAATATTATCATTTAGGCCGGAACAAATCTCATTTTCTTCTTTTGTCACTTTGCTCTCTGACTCGTGAAGGGGAGGGATGATAAATAATAGATGTATTTGATGAAAAATTACCCAAACAATTAGGCAAAATCGTCAAACTCATCGGATTTGTTAAGAAATTTTCTCGATGACTCTAGTTTCACTTTAAATTTATTAAATTTCTTAAGTCATTTATATATTAAATAATTTATTTGTGTCAAAATGTCGAATTCCCACAAAAATTTCCCGGGTTGGGGTGACATAAGAGAAAATCGAAATTTGTGTCAGCCTTATCAAAACTTTCAAAAGTTTTATGCAAAGCCGTGTGGTAAATTTCAGCAAACTTAAGGAGAAACACCAGAGGATACAAATATGGCTGCCACAATGGCCGACTTCGACCCCTACTCATGTTTTTAAGAGCACCAATCTTAAAAATTCGTAAACAAATGCGCTCGATTTGGAAAAGCTGCCTCTTTTTGCAAGTGAGCAAAGCCAGGATAAACAAGTCCGGCTTGATTCGATGCGTCGTTCGTCAGATTTGTGCCTCTAAAGTTTGTTGGCAAAATTGCGAAGGGATTTCTTGATGTTTCACCTTAAATGCATCAAGAAATTTGTTCAGAATCCGTCAGGGCGGTTAGTGATGATTAATCAAAAAAACAAAACAAAATTTAAGAATTTTACCAAAAATGCCCAAAACTCTGGATATATTTAAAATTGCTAAAAATTGATGCGTTTGAAGAAGATTTAAAAAAAAAATCATAGAAATATCGGAGACTTTGGGAAAGATTATGGAAAAAATGTCGTGAAGTGACACTAATTTTTATTAGTAAAACAAATAACAGGAAAGACGTTTTGAGTTATAAGAGTTTGTTCTCTTTGTTTTGGCTCTAGCGCCTGCGATGAACTTGGGAATGGATCACGGCGTACCAGGGCGCCGCGGCGCACGGTTTAGGAAGTATTGATTAAAGGAATTCGTGCAGCAAATCCTTTTGGAATACTGTTGGCAGTTCCAATGCAACGTGCTTCGAAAATTTCATCAGCAATTGCTTTGTAAATCTCTCAGGCAAATCTTTTGAACACCTCCTTCGATTGTAACTTTAGGTACTTGTTCGGTAATTCCTTTTGGACATTTTTTTGGCAAATTTCGTAGTCTTCCTTCGGGATTTTTTTTTGAAAAAATCTTCGGCATTCCCATCCGAATTCTTTTGAGCATTTCTTCAGAATATGCTTGGAAATTCCTTGGTGAATTTGAATTGGAAGTTCAATCTTGAATTCCTCCAGAATTTACTTGGATGATTTCCCTAACAATTTCTTCAAGAATTTCTCTAGCAAGATCTTTGAAAAAATCGTTTAGTAATTGCTGAGGAAACATCTCAAGCAATTATTTTGGGTTTTTCTTCAGAAACTTCTTCGGCACATTCTGTACTAATTCCTTGAGACTAGATTTGACCAAAATTCGAATGAGTGTAATCAGTTTCGTACCTTTTAATTCCGCCCTATGTTGCTTATCCTTTGACAGATAAGAGTATTCCGACTACCACTTGTAATCTTCCTCAGTGTCAGTTATGCACTCCAGTTATTAAGTGTCATTCGAAAAGGGTATTCTGCGTAGAGGGTTCAAAAAGTCGGTACAAGATTTGACCAAAATGATTGATGAGCAATCATGATTTCATCAGGATTTTTTATTAATTTTTATAGAAATGCCTTTGAAAACTTCCAAGATATTTTTTTTTATTCTTCAACCACTTAACCTAATTGACAGCTCTTTTGTCCACTAGGGCACTGCGAGAGCGATTCTAATTGGCAGCTGTACTTACACTTTGTACAGCGCCTAAATGTATTCTATTCTAATTTTAAACGAACTGGTTGCCTTTGCGCTGCTGTCACTTATCTACCCTGTGCATGGTAGAATGATGAGCACGAGGATGTTGATGTCTGGCTCTTGTTTCTTTTCCAGTCTGATTGGAGGTCCATTATGAGTTGCCGTTAGCCGATATCCAAGTTTCCGGGTCCGTTAGAGCATATGTTCAGAAGAGGGTCAGGTGCCTCTCGAAGGGAAGAGCAACTGACGAAAAAATGCAAGTGCTGGGGCTGGGATCGAACCCATGATCATCCACTTATGAAGTGAACTTGTAGCCACTACGCTACGGGCCCCGGCTAAGCTAAATTTGATGGAAATTTATCTGGCAATTCCTTTGGAAATTCTCAGGAAGTTTTTCGGAAATTTCTTCGGGTTTTCCATTGAGAATCCTTTTGAGAATGCTTTTACAAATTGATTCGGCTATTGCATTTTATGTATTACAGCTATTACTTTGGAAAACGCAATTCCTTTGTAAATCCATTAAGCAAGCTCAATTGGGAGTTTTTGAATTAAACAAAAGAATTGCCTAAAAATTTTTAAAGGAATAGCCAAAGAAATTCTCAAAGAAATAGTCGAATGAATTCCTAAAGTATATACCGAAGGAATTGTGAAATAAATTTCTCAAATGCTCGTATGAGTAATTTCGAAATTAATGGCCTGAGGAAGTTCCAGTGGAACTGGAAATCACTGAAAGATTTTTGAAACAATTCGCTGAAGGAATTCTAAAAGATAGAGCTGAACATCGAAGAATTTCACAAAGGGATCGCGAAAGACATAATAGATTAAATAGCCAAAGCTATTCCCAAAGAAGTTTTCGGATAAATTTCTAGAAAAAAATCCTACAAAATTTAGCAGTTTTTGGAAATAAAAAATATAAAGACAATTAATTCATAAAGAAATACAACATGAATCACAATTAAATTGTTGAAAAAAAATGCAAAGGAAATATAAAGGGAACTGTCGAAGGGATTTTAAACAAATTACAAAATAAATCGCTCATCAAATTTCTATGTGGCTACAGCACAAGCTCTAAAATAAAAACAAACATAGAAAAAACTATAAAAATCTCATAAAAAAACTAGTATGTATGCCACCATCTAGATTTGCAAATGATTTATGGTTTGGCTTTCAAGTCAAATGTATCATGTATCAAAAACAAACCTCACATCATGCAAGTTGATAGATGTCAAGCTAAATGAAACTCCAATTAAATATATGACGCATTTTATTAGAGTTCATTTTTTGTTTTACTCATCCCAGCTCAGAGCGCGATTGAATTTAACCCTCGAGCAGTCGCGTCTTTGACTACCTGCATCGACGCCACACTCACGCTGTGTACCACAAGCGTGCATTTTTCATGGTGCGTGTACTCAGTACACGACGCGACCGCTCCCGGGTTAATTCTCCCGCCCCTCTACATCCCAGGGGAAAGATTAATCCATACGCAACCACGACGATAAAATTAAAGAAAAAGCAGACGCCTTTCTGGGTCGACCCTATAGGTACTAAACGACATCCACTCAGGCAGAATCAATAGCTGCGGTTGAAGCTGGGAACTGTCAAGCAATCAGGAAACGACATGAGACACACTTTGACAATAAATTTCCACCGATTTCCGCGAGGGTTTCTCCCGAATTGATCCCGAACAGAATCAGCTTTTCAATTGAGAACCCACGGCGCACGGCATGGCTGATGCTTTTGTGTGACACCAGCCCAGCGGGAAATGCAAAATACAATAAAATGTCAATTTAGCACCATCACCGAACACCCAAGAGTCAGTGCCAGCCGTTGCTGCTGCTGCTGCTGCTGCCGGGTGTCAAAATTTCGCATCCACGTGAGGGATAAAAACGCAATAAGTGCAGTCACGTGGCCGGAGGACCAGTCAGTTAGAATGGGAGGAAAAGGAGTGTCTGTCTCAACTCTCTAACTGGTAGAGCGGTGAATTGTGTGGTTCGAAATCGATGTGCGAGCGGAAACAGTACGCCTTCCAAATTTGATTAAAAAGGATGAACTCGTGCCTGGTGTTGATGAGAGAGGAGCAGATCGTCCCTGGTAGATGCGATGTTTGATGGCTTCGGAAGGTTACCTATCATTGATGGTTGGAACACCAAGCGTTTCGCACCCCCCTTTTTGAAGATCGTCCATTGTTTTTGAAATGTAAAAACAAGACCACATGGCGGGTATTAGCAAAGATTTATTATCTTCTTTGTTATTTTCCACAGGAATTAATATCCTGCCAGGGCAGTATTTGAAATATTATTCAGAGGAGCACTTCTAAAAGAATACATTGGACAACAGAGCCAAATCATAACCGGTGCCTACAACTTTTTTTAACTTTGTTGCTGCTTCACAATTCTATAATGGAAATGTTTTGGCTCTCAATTACTGTTTATAAACAAGATATTAGAAAACCATATTTCTGTTATATAACATGCAATCAATCTTAAAAGTATCTCATCATAAGAAAAACGTTTGATATTCTGACAAAGCTGCAAGTGATTGAATGGACGAAATGTTCGTTTTTTTTTTTGCCGCAAAATAGTAGTAATAGTGTCTGAAAGCGTCAGCACAAAACATACTCTTATAGACGGAATCATAACATGGGAGGATAATGCTGTACTTTGGAACTGTCATGCTCATACATTATGAGTAGGTGTTATAACTTAATTGCTGCAGACAATTTTAAAATATTACTTCAAAAAAAAAAACTCCGACTGGTAGAATTCGTAGAAGATACTTCTAAGGGACCGTCCATATACCACGTGGACAGAAAAGTTGTGGTTTTTTACCCCCTCCCCCCTCCTCGTGGACAAGCGTGGACTTTGCTTTGACCCCTACCCCCCTATTGTCCACGTGGACTTAAAAAAAATCAAATATTTTTAAAGATAATTTTTTAAGTTTTTTTATTTGATTTTTTTTTTCGTAAATAATATTTAAATATAATTCGTAATACAATAAATACACTAATTCTAAAGCTTTCGCAATACAAGTTATCAACATTGTTTTTTTTATTGTTGTGAATGTTCTTCAATCTAAGCTTTTTGTAGAGATGATGTTAATGTGGAGCCTTCTGAAAACTACTGAAATATTTTTTAGCTTTCTTAGCATACACAAAAAATACAGCCACATTTCTAAAACGCTTAGTGAAGTTCCGAAATTGGATTATAGTGCAAGGATAAAGACTTCAATGTTCAATAAAAACATGTTTCATGTTTGAGCAAACTAAAAGACAACATTGAGGTAAACTTGAAGTTAAACAGATTTGAACTTTTCTGCAGATATTTTAAAACTTTGAAATAGTTTTGAAAATTGATGTGAAACTTCAAGTAATTCATAGAGAAATTGAACTACCATTTTTAAAGACACTACAACACTGTTATTACAAACAAACATACGTATTAAGAACAAAGTGCGATTGAAATCATAGTCACACAAACATTATATCCCAATGCTATGTTTTGCAAACCTACTGAGTAGATGGCGGTAGTGAGCAAACGTCAAACAGAAGCAAAAACGATGCGAGCGTCATGAGCGATAGATTTGCGAATTACAGAGTATTTGCATAGTCCGTTAGAAAGGGAAGCGATGGGAAGTGGGTAGAGTGAGACGTCTGTTTGCATGTGCTGTTATGGTCTATGCTCAATTTCGAAATTCTAGAATTCTCTTTGATAATAAATCAAAAAAAAAAAAATCTAGAAGAGTACTTTATCAATTATACGACATGATTTGTTTCCTCGATGATAATTGTTTTATGTTTAAATCATGATTGTCCACGTGGACTTTTGTCTGACCCCCACCCCCCTCTCCGTGGACAAGCATGGACTTTTCTCGAACCCCCTCCCCCCTCCAAGTTGTCCACGTGGTATATGGACGGCCCCTAAGAAATTTTCGAAAGAAATCCTGGAGATAGACATCTTTGAATTTTCTTTACAATTTTTGTGGAAATTCCAGTCGAAATCCATGTGATTATTTTTGAAAGGGAAATTGGAAAAGGGAATTCTTTCAAAAACTTCTGATAGGAATGTTTTAACCCGTAGGCTACGGGTTTTACAACAAAATTTCAAACTGCTGCCAAAGACGCAAACATCAATATTTTGCAATGGAATTTTGAGGTTCACTTCACTATTAGTTGTAGTTTCAATTATGCTGAGAGTCACAAAAATTGGAGCCACAAGAACAGTTTTATTCCGGTGGACGTGTGGGTCAGGAGGAGTAAAAATTGCATAACCTTCCTTTTAGCAAGGCCCCATTAGTTGGAATTCAAATGAATTCATCTGAAAAGTTGTTAGTTCTATGTATTATTGTATATTACGTCATGCCTGGGGATTAAGAAGTATATAGGTGGTGTAGAACTTTTTCCAGGCCTCCAAAATATGTTCAATTTTGAGTCTTATTTCAATGCGCTTGTGAAAGATTTTAAGGCACGGAAGAAGTAGATTTTTGTCTGTTTGCGTCTTTAACAGCGATTTGAAATTTTGTTGTAAGCCCCATTTAGAGGGTCTTGTTTCCCGGACTGAAAAAAATCCCGGGATTCGGGATTTTTATTTTCCATATCCCGGGATTTCCCGGGATCCCGGGATAAAATTAATGTTTCCCAAAAACGATCCAAAATACCAATGGAACGATTTCTAAAACATTTTTCATTAAATTCGATCAGCTAGTAATCCTGTTTTGAAATTAAATACATTTTACAATGACATTTGATTGTGTAATGTCAATTGGAAACATTAAAGGATATCACAAAATTCAATTAAAGTACTCATCTTCTTCCGGAATAGGTTAACTTGGGCTATTTTGCCATACTTATCCGATCGACAGAATTGGAGGAAGATGATGATATTTTTAGATAAATGCCTTATAATTTACTCTGAGACATGACTAAGCTCTAAGTGGAATTTTAAGAAAAGTTTCCATTGGATTCCTTTCTTACTATATTTACATTCCTAGAGGAAATAATAAATAGAGGTTTGATAGAATTCCAGCATCAATTATTAAATTGACCCATAGTGTCTCTTCTTATGTTATTTTTGGGACCAAATTTAAGAAATTCTCTGATAGAGTTTGAGTGCAAAAAGGTTAGAAAAGCAATTTTAAATTTGAAACGACAATCTCTTCAGATTTTTTGTAATCATTTTGATTATTTTTTATAGAAAATGTGAGAAGCTATTTAATTATACATATTTGTAAATAAATTCATGATAAACTTCTGGTTTTTTTTGGTGAATATATCAAGGAAACTGTAGTAAAAATCCAAAGAAATTCAAAGCCTGACTCTCAAGAAACTTTTTGTGAAATCGATATCTAGGTATATCTTTAAAAAAATCCTTTAAAAAATTTTCCTTCAGCTTTTTTTCAGAAGCTTCTTTGTGGTTTTTCCAACCTTTCTTATACTTTTATTATTCCTATTCTATGGCATTACAGTACCATTAGGACAGGTCAAACTGTGCATTTCAACTTTTTCACTTATACTTCTAAAAATATTCTTCGGTATGCTGTTTCGCTTGAATTATCTCTAAAACATTCAAACGAGTTCCACAGGAAATTTTGCCTGGACTTTAAAAGAAAATGTCTAAATTAATTTCATCGGAAATATTCTTACGACATCGTCAAAAATATCCCTATTTTCCTGAATTATATTTCTCTGAATATTCTACAATTTTTTCCCATAATTTAATCGGAAACGCGTCAAGCATTTGCTCAGGTCAGTTGAATATTACATATCAATACAGTATTTTGAAGAGATTACTCCAGAAATATCTAGAAAGATGTGCACTATTTTTATTTTTAAAGAAAACTTTAGTTCTACATGTACACATTTCACATGTTTTATAAAAAAAATCTTTACAAAATCTGCTACTATAAATGTTTTACATAGCTATTAATCCCAGAAATACTACCATAGAATAATCTGGTAGTAGCTTAATATAAATCCCAAGAATCCATATTCTAATATTTTGCCTGTTGATTTAGTTTTCTTATAACTGTAATGTAACGCCAAATAAATAAAAATGAATGTGTGAATATTCTGCCAAAAACAGGTGTGTAACATCAAGGGTTTTCATCAAAAGCTTGATTTCCATAAAAAAAATACACTAGATCTGCCACATAGCGAAGATTTGAAGTGGCATGTTCCGTTTTATTAAAATACTATTGTCATTTTTTTAGTTTTCGGGAAATCCCGGGATTTTCGCAAAAATATCCCGGGATTCAGGATTTTTCAGATCCCGGGATATCCCGGGATTTTTGTCCCGGGAAATCCCGGGCAAGACCCTCTAGCCCCATTTCATTGAATTGACTTAAAACTTATTGATGGTACATAATACGACGTTATGTTCAACGTAAAAGCAGAGCTTAATAATATCAGATTTCTCAGTTGACTGCTTGAGCACCTTCACTAATACTGGAGGCTGATCAATATCAAGACGATATTAACAAGCTAAGATATAACTTTTTACACAATCACAGATCACTTTGCGGTCTTCGACAAAGTTTTTTTCTACACATTTTAGGTTATATTTTATTGACCGTTGAAAACAAGAACGAAGTTAAGAAGAAGTTATCAAAAAAGCTGCTATTTGATGTTCTGTCAAACCCCGCATATTCACCACTCTTTAATACGACACTTTTTAATTCGTACCCCGCTCATTCGACATTTGTCGAATCAAAAAATGATCAAATGTTAGAGTGTAACACACTAGAAATACGAATGATCCGTTATTGTGATGTAACTCACACCCGCAGCGGCTCCTCGTGCAGCTGCTACTTCCGAAAGTTCAATTTTGGTGTTTTCTGACACCTGATCCGTTTGGTGATCAACCGCAATGAACTTCGGAAGCCAACAATCGTTAAATGAACAAGCTATCAATTCGTACCACCACAATATATGTAAGGTTTGTGTTCAAAAACAAATTCTACAATCTAAACAAAACTAAAATAGAGTTAGTTCATCGAATTAAAAGTTTACCCAGGTAATTTGACAGCAATTGTAGTCGAATTAGCGTGGTTTTATGGTACCACACGCATGGGTTTGGCTCAATTTCACATTTTGCCACTTACCGATTGTCCATGATGTGGCCTTAGACTAGTTTCATGCAAATTAATAATCGATTTTCCTAAAAAGTCGCAAATTGATGTAATTTATGCATGGGTTTGGTTCACTTGTGCATTTCGCCATTTCCTTCGAGGCACTCGAAACTTTTTCCGTAACGCTACCGGCGAATGTATCCTGAGACTATTTTCTTGCTGACCGTTCTTTGCGTTATCGAAGAAGCCGTTATTTAATGTGCTGCGTGTATGCATTTGGTTCCGTTCTAAATTTGAGAATTTCCGTCGGGGCACCTGGAACCGGTTTCTGCACACTATTGGTTTTCCAAAGTATGGTCTATGTTTTTTTTCTTGTTAACCGTTAATCAGGCAACCTAAAAAGTCATTAAATTTGTCGAATTTATGGGTTTGGTTCTCCTTTACATTTGACCACTTCCGATGGGGCAACCAATCGGTTGTGGAACACTACCGGTTGTCCCCAATATGGCCGGATTTTTTTTTCCAAATCAAGATACCTTAAAATCCGCGATTTGATGTGTCGCATGAATGGGTTTGGTTCACTTTTATATTAGCCTATTTCCGGTGGTACACCCAGAACCAGTTCCGGATCACTAACGATTCACATATGTTCTGAGAATGTTTTCTTGCTTACTGTTCATCAGGATATCAAAAATAGCCACTATCTGACATGTCGCATGCATGGGTTTGGTTACCTTTTATACTTGGCCACCTCCGGCGGGACATTAGGTGCCAGTTCCGGAACACTACCGGTCCCGATATGGTCTGAGAATGTTTTCCTGCTTACTGTTCATCACGTTATCGAAAAAGCCGCCTTTTGATATGTCGCATACATGGGTTTAGTTCATTTTTATGTTTGGCCACTTCCGGCGGGACACCCGGAACCGGTTCCGGAACACAACCGGTTCAGATAAGGTCTGAGAATATTTTTCTGCATACTGTTCATCAGGATATAAAAAAAGCCACTATTTGATATGTCGCATGCATGGGTTTGGTTAACTATTATACTTAGCCACCTCCGGCGGGACATTTGGTACCGATTCTGGAACACTACTGGTTCCGATATAGTCCGAGAATGTTTTCCTGCTTACTGTTCATCACGTTATCGAAAAAGCCGCGGTTTGATATGTCGCATGCGTGGGTTTAGTTCACTTTTATGTTTGGCCACTTACGGCGGGACACCCGGAACCGGTTCCGGGACACTACCGGTTCAGATATGGTCTCAGGCTATTTTTTTTGCTAACCATTCATCAAGCTATCGAAAATACCGTAGTTTGATGTGCCGTATGGATGGGAATATCTGGCCCCTTCCTGAGGTACCGTAAACCGGGGTCAATTTGATCAAACGGGTAATAGATTGTTACTCCATTCTAGCAACTTCTTTACGTCGTTATGATCATAAAGTTCATACCTCATTCAGTTCCTGGATGTCTAAGGATGAGTGGGGACTTATGAGCTTTTAGAAAAAGTTGATCTTACATAACTTTTTTAAAGGTTTTTCTATGTGTTTTTCCCCTTGAACAAACTCTTGGTACTAAACAATCGTTTGCCAGCAGTATTATCTGTGAAGTTTCTGTGTTAACTTTTTTATGGAACCTTTATGGTGGTGTCATGTAGCTAGTCTAGGCAAGAATCAGTTATTAAACTGTTAGATTTTGTTTAAAAAGTAATTTATTGTGGCTAAACTCGGTTATATCTTAAAAAATTGCCTACCTTCAGGCGTTTGAGTGACAATTTCAAAAGTTAATTTAGCTTTTTAACAGCCGAATTCACTAGTTGTAAGAATTTTGACGGGCTATTCGTGTTCAGAAGGTCAAAATTAAGGGGAAATGGCAATTTAAAATTTTGACTGATGTTTATTTGTATGCTGATCAATTTCACCCCAAAGTGGTATTTTCAATTTTCCTGAGTTTGAAGTTATTTAACTTTATGTTAAAATTTGTTGAACCAAAATTGTGTCACGTAGTTTAATAGGGGTCCATCCAGTACTAAGTTTTCAAAAATTCTTTTGACAGTATTCGAATTGGTACTCAACTTATCCGCAAAAGTTGTTTTAAAGTGATCAATTTGACCCCGGTTTGCGGTACCGGTCCGGAACACCTAAATGGCCATAACTCCGGAACGGCTGGACCGATCCGAACCATTTTCAATAGGAAACAATGGGATCAGATTTCGCGTAGAATTAACAGTCGGTCATTAAAATTGGTTGGGGTTTAGTTCAAAATAGTGAAGTGAGTTTATTTTGACCCCACACATACACACATACATACACACACACATACTCACATACATACACACACACAGTCCAAACGATGGAGATCGTAGTCGGAGAGCATGTTATCACATCGAAACGAGCTTTGAAGCATCTAGGAGTGATGGTCGATGATCGACTTAACTTCAAGGAGCACGTTGACTACGCCTGCGGAAAGGCAGCGAAGGCTGTCAATGCTATAGCGACGATCATGCCGAACGTCGGGGGACCACGAAGTAGTAAGAGGCGTCTTCTGGCGAGCGTAGCAGGCTCAATACTCAGGTATGGTGCCCCAGCATGGGCTGAAGCACTGAGTACGAAGCGGAATCGAAGAGCGCTAGACAGCGCATTCCGACTCATGGCCACTCGGGTCGCCAGCGCGTACAGAACCATTTCGACGGAGGCAGTATGTGTTATCGCGGGAATGATGCCCATTTGCATCACCATCGCCGAAGACGTGGAATGCTACCAACGCAGAAGTACCAGGAGCGTAAGAGATATCGTCAGAGCGAACTCGTTGGCTAAATGGCAGCAAGAGTGGGACAATTCGGCGAATGGCAGGTGGACTCACCGGCTTATCCCTAGCGTGTCAGCGTGGGTGAATAGGAAGCATGGGGAGGTGAACTTCCATCTGACGCAGTTCCTGTCTGGCCATGGCTGCTTCAGGAAGTACCTGCACCGGTTTGGGCATGCTCTTTCGCCCTTTTGCCCGGAGTGTGTTAACGTGGAGGAGTCACCGGAACATGTCGTTTTCGAATGCCCCAGGTTCGAAGAAATTCGCGTCTTGCTGGGCGGAGTGACAGTCGACAACATTGTCGAAGAGATGTGTCGCGATGAAAACACGTGGAACGCTGTCGACAGAACAGTAACGAGGATGCTGTCCGCGCTGCAGAGGAAGTGGCGCGAAGACCAGAGAGCGGCGGAACGCGATCCGGGTAGGCATGATCCACCGCCGGGGACATGACTGAGTCGTCCGTAACGTGGCACCGGTTTTTGGTCGTCGGAGCGCCGGTGAACCGGAAGTCCACCACCAACCGGAATCGCCGGACCGACTTCGGCACCTTACTGGTCGGGATAGAAACATCGGTATCGGGAGAACTTCCACCGCCGGGGTTTTTCTCCGTCGGAGTAGGCTAGGGCCACCGCCGGGGACTAGACCGAGTCTATCGCGAAGAAGCACCGGAATTTGGTCGTCGGGGCGCCTGTGAACCGGAAGTCAGTCTCCAACCGGAATCGCAGGAGAGACCTCGGCACCTGTCTGGGAAGAAACGGTTTCGGAAGATGTTCCACTGCCGGGGAACTCTTTGTCGGCGTAGGGTAGATCCACCGTCGGGGACTACACGAGTCGTGCGCGGAAAGCTGGAGTGCTAAATGGCGCAACGGCGGCACCGGGAGGACACCGTTCGGAGCAAGTTAGTAGGATCCGAATGCCTTGCGTGGTATTAGAATAACAAATTGTGTGTATGTTGTACCTATGTGTCGCTGAATGGCGATGTTAGGTACTAACATTAGAACGTGTAGAATAACAAATTTGAAACTAAGCATGTTGTCCGCTTAATGGCGAGCCAACACCAACCGGAGTAAGCAAAATACGAGACGTGTATGAGTATAGATTAGGAGCGACAAAAAGTGCATGAGCACAGTAGTAGAAGAGCGCATGAGCGCATTGCCCCCCCTGAAGCAGTCGCATATCAGTGGTACCAGGGGGATCGAGGCATCAAGGTGTAGCAGAGTTTTTCCAATCGGTTTTCTCTGCTGGGGAGGTTGGGAGGAAAAAAAAAAAAAAAACATACACACACACAAACACACACACAGACATTACCTCAACTCGTCGAGCTGAGTTGATTGGTATATGTGACTCGACCCTCCGGGCCACCTATCAAAACGTCATTTTTGAAGTGAAAATATAGCCTTACACTTAGTGTACAAGAAAAGCAAAAACTTTAATGGAATTTCTTAAGGCATATTCAAATATTTTAGATTTTCTCTAAGATTGCTTATATAAACCCAAATAATTTTGAATTTTGGATGTTCTTATTAAAATGTAATAAGGTACACCGGGGCAAGATGAAACGCGAAGTTTTGAAATAGATTTCAATATAATTTTAATTTTTTTCTTTCGCCAAAAGATTGTTTGAATCAAAAACTATGTGTTATGGTATTGAACCTGCCTACGGCAGAAAATCCCTGCATAAAAAAAAAACAAATATATTCAAGCTGTTACACATCATTGAATGACATCAGACAAGAAATTTCTTGTCCATTCCATGAAATATTTTATAAAACAATCCTTGGAAAAAATTCAAAAAAAATCCGAGGAAACCCTCTTCAAAAATTATGCTGCGGAAACGGCTAAGCAGTCTCAGGGAAATCAAGCGATACTTTTAGATTTTATCAAACGGCTCGACCACGAAACGTTGGGTAAAATCTAATAGTATTGCTTGATTTTCTCGAGACTGCTTAGCCGCGTCCGTAGCATAACAGGCAAAGGCCCCTCGAAATTCCGAGTCAAAATTTCTCAGTTACACGCAATGTCCATTATCCTGCTGCTGGCGTCAGTTTTTGCCCTTTTGCAGCGCTTTCGTTGTTTTATCAATTGCCCCAGATAAGACGCAAGAACCGTCCGATGCACAAATTTGCCTTCGGGAAGCGAACAGATTACCTTAACTGAGTATCATGCTCAATAAGATGCGCAGCTTCCGCCTCATCACTCAGCACTAAGCAGGTTTGGCTAATTGGTCCGGAACAACAGGCAATTGTTTGAGAAAGAAATCAACAACCAACGCCCTCCGGTGGCATGTTTTCTGATGCGAAGATTTGTTGTTCAATGAATAGCTTCATATTCGAACGGTCAAACTACAGCTGACTCTGCACCATAATTGTTTTGGACCTCTGAACCTCTGCCATGGTTGGTCTTTTCCGGGCACTCTCTGTGTGCGGAGCTTGAGCCCATTTTTTCATTGTGCATTGTTCGAAGCAATCATCGCGAGCACCGATCAGATCTTCACTCACCACCACTGAAGAACTCCCCAGCCCAATCGATTGAAACCTGCCCGTGATCATAAAATTCAATAATTTCTGTTTACTTTTCTGTGCGGCATCGTATATCGTTTCGCCCAAAGTCATCATTACGTGATTGAATTTATGACCCGTCGTCACAGGATGCAACAAAAAGTACAAGTACCGAGACCGACCGACCGTCACTGGAGCCCGTAATCAGAATTCATAGCCAGCAGAAGAAACCGTTTTATGAACCCTAAATTTACGGGGTGGGACTTGTATGCCGTTTTACGAGTTGGCATTTTGAACCTGGAAATTTGCAAGTAAAACGACGATCGCTGCAATTATCGAGCACGTTTATGACTGAACGATGGTCTTTAGCTTGTCCAGAAGAAGATGCGGTGGTTGTCAAGTGGTGGTTTGTATGGTAGGAAAGGGGAAGGTGCTTAATTATTGATGACTTGATTGACGATTCATGTTCCGGATAAATCATTGGATTTTTCGTTTTACGGTCAGACAATAATTTTTGATTCTCATCAGAAATGAACTTTATATGTGGCGACTTGGAACCGTATCCGGAGATGGCAGCACCATCTCAGATTTAATAAGAACCTTAAGTTTATTAAAAAAAATAGACACATAGCATACAGTAGCTCGTTACTCAAGGTTATCATATTCCAGCGCCCCCTGTTCTGGTATACCTCCATGCTAATGAATTGAATATTGCACCATATTAAGAATTAAATATTCCGGGGAAACCTCTCCATTACTTATTTTTTCATGAAAACTTTCTGTATTTCAGCAGCTTAGCAAAAACTCTTCTAAAAATATCATATGGTATTCATTGTATTTATTGTATTTCTTCCCATCTACATCTTTAAATGTTTTCTCCGCGCTTACCTACAGGAATACCGCCAAAATTCGTTTCCTCGTAATTTTTTTTTCTGGAATTTGCATAAAAATAGAATTTTTACAGGATTTTCTAGAATGATTCTAGAAAGAACTCGTTGGAAGATTTTTCTAAAGATTCCTTCAGGTTAAACGTATTCCTATTAATATTTTTTCTGCGAAAATTTCTACCGGGATTGCTCCAGAGATTCTTTCAGGAATTCCTCCACGAACTTTTACAAGAGATGATCAAGAAATTTCTCCAAAGATTCATCTTGAAACTAATAAACGAGTTTCTTCAAAAACCCCTTCAGAAATTTTCCCTTGGATTTCCTTATTCATTATTCATGTATTTCTTCAAATATTTCTAAAGGAATTACTCCAGTGGTTTCTTTTAGAATTCTTTGAATTTTTTCAGTCTCAGGTTAATTTTCTTTTTAATGATTCTTTCTTGTTACAATTTCTCAAAATATTTATTCAGGTTTGACTCTATATATTCATATGTTTCCTTTTAAGTGTTTCTCCCGATATTGTCCCGGATTTATTCAGACCTTTCTTCAGCCATTCTTTTGTTTTTAGCCATTCTTTCAATTTTTCTCGGAGATGTTTCTGGAATTTCTAAAAAGATTTTCTCAGCAATTGCTACAGAAATCGTTCCAGAATCTATTTCTTGACATGATTTTCTAAAGAAATTCTTCACTTTATACCTGTAGAGGATTCACCAGATATCGCAAGTATATTTTGATTTCTTTTTTAAAAGAATTGTCTTAGAAAATTTGTTCAGTTTTCCCAAGAATTCCTCCAGGTTTTTTTTATTTCTCCAAGATTTCCTTCAAGGATTAATGTTTTAAGAAGTTGTAAATCCTCCAGGGATCCTTATGTAATTTATTTAGGGGTTTCTTCAAGAACTCCTTCAGTACTTTTGTCTTCAATTTCTGCAATAATTTTCAAAGATATTCCTTCAAAAGTTTCTCTAGGGGTTTCTTCAGAAATCGTGTGCATTTTTGCTTGTAGTTATTTCTCTATGTGTAGAGTTCTTCTAGAAGTTTCTGATGATATTTTCCGGGACTTGGGATGGCACTTGAGGAGTTTCTACAGCTAATCTTCCAGGCATCAATCTAGGAATCCCTGCTGAGAAAACTCAAAAATTGCTTAAGGAATTCTTGTCCCAGAGTTCCTCTATGAAACTTCCAAAAACTGCTTCTAGATATCTCCAAATGTATCATTAGGAAATTCTTTGATAACGGAGTGAATGCGGTCATCCGACGACATGGAACTGTTGGGGTAATTTCGCCAATGTGTTTTCATGAGAACTCCTGGAGTTTGTAATATCTGCAAGTTAATCTTTTAGTTCTGGTGCAGGCCCAATATTGAAGTGATATAAATGTTAGAAGAAAATGATTGCAGTTCATAAACATCAATGAGCAAATTTAAAATAATTGGCTTAATGACCTTAACGGCTATCGATCACAGGTAAAACATGAAACTACTTAGTACAATACATAATTCGAAAATAGCTATCTAAGCTTGAAAGTTTCTCCGTATACTCTAAGTTCAGTACTGTGGGAAACATGCGACTATTTTCGTGAATCGGTCGGTTTTCTCGATAGGGAGATGGGGACGCGAATATTGAATGCGAAATCAGAAGCGCTCGATAACTTTCGTGGGAAAGTCGGTTTTCACGGTTGTGTAAACGATCAATGCGGTGATGCGTTTAATATAGAACGATCGTTTACGTATGTACATTACCCTTACTATCGCGACCAAATAAATCATAATCGAGATGAAGACCGTGTCGTGTATTTTCATATAACTAGTGGATCATATCACCTACCAAAGGTGGCTCTAAAATTCACACCTTATCCTACCCTACTAACAAATAGTCCTTCTCGAGACAACTGTGGGATGCTGAGGATTCCACGGTTTCTAGTAACAACGGTTGTCGAACTAACATTCCTTCCCCTTTCCCGATGACCGTAAGGACGTGGCCGGCGCCGTTATTGATTTGACTATATTGAACTCTCGAATTGTGCACATTGAGGGTGTGTAGCTAGTCCCAAGCACCATTTATTGGATCTCTGTGCAACTTCGATTGTTCTGGTCAATCACGGAGCAGCAACTACGATGTGTACGGTTATCTTTGCCTTGCTTGCTTTGCTTTGCTTTACATCTAACGATTTGGTCTTGTTGAGACCTGCCTCCGAAGAGGGAGAACCCATGTTATGTCGGCTGCATACAATTCCATTGCATGGGAATAGGGATGCCATCTACGTAGCGATGATATATGAAAATTATGTGACTACTGAACATTCTGCAACATTGATATTAGGATTCACTGTCGTTACGTAATATGTGGTTCCCCACAGCTAGACACTAGCCCATACATTCATTCAAAAGTAGTAAGTTAAAAATTCCTTACGATTGTCTGTAAATTACCTACTCATCTGAACACGTATGCACCTTCATACAAATCGCCATATGGTCGTAGCTGTTGATTGCAGTTGTACACACAATCAAATTCAGCATATTGCAACTGTAAAATCAACAAACCTTACTGTCCATGACACCACAGTCAGCCGGGCGATGGTCTGGCTAAAATGTCGGAACGCACCGGCAATCAATGGTCACCGGGTGGTGGTGACGTGGCGGAGAAGACATTCAGTGGTGACAGTGACTCGATATCGAATTCATTAGATTGTTAAACATCCTGATGGGGAGCATTTACATAACTTGATTATAGCTCAACACCACCAGCATCGTGCGGTCGGAATATGTTGGTAGATAGGTATAGAGCCGACGTGTGTGCGGAAGTCAGCCATCCTCTGCAGAAGCGACAAAATGTGCATCGAGATTGTACCTTCGTACAATCTGCATATCCACGATAACGTATTCAAGAGGTGTTGGTAAGGGCAAGGGGCAGACAGTTTTCCGAAACATCATTTGCATTAGTACGATGTACTTGAACCAATATAGCATCGGCACAGGTCTAGTACAGCGTTACCAAACAGGAGGCAGAGTCTCGCTCTCTGGCTCTTTCCTATTGTAGATCATGATTGCAAATATGTTAATTTCGCTGTTATTATAATAAACATGGCTCTTATCGTATGCGACCGCCACACACAATGGGGAAGCACTTCATCTCAACTTTCCGGAGAGTAAGCACTCGTAGTTCTTATGTCAGAGGAATTCTCAAGAGATCCGAAGACACGACACAAACAGTTTCCATTGAAACCATTATAGCCGGAGAGACAGTCAGTGAGTTCAACTCATTGTATAGGGAAGATTGTAATGCCCTACTATTGAACAATCCATATTTGCTATTTGTTCGCATCAGAAACCATCTTCAAGAGCAGGTTCAGGTATTTCGGTGAAATTCCTCCCCCTTGCGTGCATTGTTATTTTCTGTTGCAATTTAATCCATCGCTGCATCGATTTAAGCCACAAGCAAACATAGGCAGGCAAGCAACAGGAGGACCCCCCACTTGCAATGCAATCCATCAGGAACAAAAGCCTGGCACAAATGGAAACGATATAGGGGAACTGGGGGTAAGACGCCCACGTTAAGGAAGAGTCCAATTTTAACCACGAAACACTTCATAATACACATTTTTTTGGCACTAACATGAAGCACCAACATGTTTCCTTCCAAATGGAAGAAACCATAAACCAGTTTTATGTTTTACTACTGAAAAATTCAAATTCGAAAAAAAGTTCGATTTTCAGAATTTTAGTTTTAATGCGGGGTAAAACGCGCCACTAGTCACAGCTAACGCCAGGATGCCGAATTGTGTACATATACTTGCGCGCCTGGTTTATTGTCAACTGTTATTGTTCGTGAATGGTATACAATCATTACATAATTATGGATCACCTGTAATTATGGGTCAATTCCATGTAAACGTCATAGTGAGCTGTTTTATCAATAATTACTACAAAATGACGCATGGCTGTGTGATTAATGAACTTATTTTTAGTAAAAATGTGTTGTTGCTTGGTTCCAACTTGTGTTCTACACAATTTGTGCCAGAATTTGAATCTAAATGGCTATTTTAATGTAAATAACTAAGGGTGGGCATTTTACCCCACACCTCAGAAGTTTGGACCCTTGTAAAATAGTTGTAGGGTCAAATTCGATACTTTTTCCGCTTGGTACACAAATAATTGGAGTGTGAAAAATATTTTGAGGGGATAGCGAGAAAAAAAAATCTTTTAAATTATGTAAAAAAGTACAAACATTTGACAGGCTAAAATTACATCAAAAGTAACCAAAATCATTTTTCGAAGTTTTTGTACAATTTTTTTAGTAAAAATATGAAAACTCAAATGTAAAGAAGCATTTTTCTTCTTATTTTAGCGATTGCAATTGAAAAAAGTACTGAAAATAACGTGGTTTGTCTAAAACAAGGGTGGCGCAACTTGCCCCCTATGGGCGTTATGGCCGCAGTTCCCCTAAACGGTGGTGTGGTGTGCCTTTGGCAGTTCAGCCTTCAGCAGCTCCACCTTCGAACAAACAATGCAACAACGCAAACGGCGATGATGGGCACCAACCAGCGAAGCCACGTTCTGCTTCGACTGGATGCTGTGGATGCCGCCGAGGAGATTCCATTTCACCATTCTTCATATTTGCTTGCGTTGCATCGACGAGTGCATGCGAAGTCTTCCCCTCTAATCAATGCATTTGCATCAGTCAGCGGCGGATATCGGAGGTGATAACGATGGAGAGTAGATTTCTTTGGTCATTTTTTTTTTGAATGGCCCAATCTGTCTTCTTGATGTACGAGGCACTTTCAACGAGAACAACAATCAATAAAAAGTATATGAACATAGTTAATGGAATATTCTTCAACTGACTTTAGACTGCAGTACATATTGACAATATTTTTACCGTCAATAATTCTTGGCATGCTCAAAATACAAACGTCGTATTTTATATAAGTAATTGAAAAAAAAGTTTGCTTCGCGGTTCTTGAGGGCCCCCTACACAGGAGTGGGCCCGAGGAATTTCCCCTTTTGCACCCCCCCCCCCCTCTTGAAACCGGACCTGCGGGAGAGTATTTTGAATTATTAAATAATCCTTAATAATGTAACAGCCAGGGGGGTGACGAAGGGCCAAAATCTGGAACCCAACATTCGATTGAACATGGCGTCCAATGTTTTTGTTTTGATTGCTTAATTCATGGAAAAATGCGCTGAAAACATCGACACTGCTTCGCTGCTACATATAATATCGTGCAAAGTGATAAAGAAAGAGAAACAATCATCAAAAACAACAATTTCGCTTGAAATGTGTAATTTCCGAAATAAGCACTTGTTACTGGCAACACTGTTGACCGCGAAACGACGGTGAAACCACCAATGTGGTTCTTCCGGAAGTGCAAGATATTCGAGTCGGGAATACCGATTCTGTGGCGGTCACGTTCGCTGCACGGGATACAGTAGTGTCCTCAGCTCCATGTACATCGCAATCCTTTGTTGGTTCGAGCGGTCTGATGTCAGCAGTTTACGAAAGTCATCCGTACTACACGGCCGCTCCAATGGCACAACTAGCACGAACGAATGCAGTAGTTTCTGGAGATTTCGTTCGAGTGAATTCATCGCAAAGCTGTTTCGGTAGTGTTCCGCATCCAGGAGTTCCGCATAGTTCAGCAGCTCTTCAAGGAAACGCACCATTAGGCTATTCGTCGGCTCTACCAGTAACGAATTCATTTGGAACATCATTTGCGGGAGCTGGATTGCCGAATGGAACACAATCGAGTCCTGCAGTAGGACCAACTAGTGCTCAACTCGCAGCGCGCCAGGTAATGCCTCGTGAGCTTCCCAAGTTCAATGGCGATCCACAGAAGTGGCCTATCTTCTACAGTTCTTTCAAGAACACGACGGAGGTGTGCGGATATACCGACGCGGAGAATTTGGCCCGTCTACAACGGAGTTTGGGAGGTTCCGCATTAGAAGCCGTACGAAGTCGTCTGCTGTTACCAGCGTCGGTACCGTATGTGATGAATACGCTCCACAAACTCTACGGGCGGCCGGAGATTCTGATCAGTTCGCTTCTGAAGAAGGTGAGGAACGTGCCAGCCCCCAAAGCGGAGCACCTGAATACGATTGTGGCCTATGGTTTGGCCATTCAGAACTTGGTCGATCACATAATCTTGGCCGATCAGCAAGCGCATTTGGCGAACCCAATGCTGCTTCAGGAGTTGGTCGATAAGTTGCCCACATCTCTCAAGATGCAGTGGGGAACCTACAAGCAAGGCGTTGCATATGTCAACCTGGCGACATTCAACGGTTTCATGGCAGGCCTTGTGAACTTGGCGTCGGAGCTTACCATCGACGTGGACTGCGCACAAAACCAACACAAGCAAGCCCGCGTGGAGAAGCCGAAGCCAAGGGAGAAGCTTTTCACTCACGCCAACGAGTCGTCCGATGCCGCCAAGAAGGAGAAAGACACGTCAACAGAAAGATCTGTTTCAAAAGCCTGCTCGTATTGCGGAAAGGACAACCACCAGATCCTGAACTGTTCCAGTTTCAAGTCCTTGGATATAGGAGCGAGGTGGAAAGCCATGCGTCAGAAGAATCTGTGTCGTCTGTGTTTAGTACCGCATCGGAAATGGCCATGCCACTCGAAAAAGGAGTGTGGCGTGGATGGCTGTCGTTTTCGGCATCATATGCTGTTGCACAGTAACCAGACAAGCCGAAGCGAATCCGCTGAGACAACGAAGCCAACCGAAGCGATACAGCACAACTACCACCACACGAAGTCGTTCTCTCTCTTCCGTTATCTGCCAGTCACGCTTTACGGAGATGGGAAACAAGTGGAAACCTACGCGTTCCTGGATGACGGATCATCGTCGACTTTACTGGAAGAGGCAATTGCAGTTCAGTTGGGGATTGATGGAGAGCCGGACAACCTTTGGTTAGGATGGACCGGAAAGATCGGCAGACATGAGAAAAGTTCCAAAAGGATCAGCGTGGAGATTTCCGGAGTTGGAAAGCAAAACACATTCCAGTTGAGTAACGTACGGACGGTTCGTGAGCTAGGACTTCCCAGTCAAACGTTAAACTATTCCGAGCTGTCAAGATCCTATCCACACCTGCAAGGTCTTCCAGTCAACAGTTACGTGAATGCAAGACCCAGTATGATCATCGGTATCGAGCACGTGCATCTTCTTACCAGTCTGAAGCTTCGCGAAGGCGGAAGGTGCGATCCAGTTGCAACGAAAACTCGCCTCGGCTGGTGCGTCTACGGAAGAAATTCTGGAAGTGAAGGATCCGTGGAACAGCTGAATCTGCACGTCGGTCAGGAGATGAGTAACAGTGGATCTGTATGATTCGATGAAGAAGTTTTTCGCCGTTGAAGAAGCTGTGGTCACGAAGCACCTTGAGTCCGACGAAGATCAGCGAGCTCGCAGCATATTGGAGGAAACTACAGTTCGCCGAGGATCAAGAATCGAGTCAGGTTTGCTGTGGCGAAAGGACAATATCCACTTTCCCGAGAGCTACAAGATGGCGATGAACAGACTCCTGGGGTTGGAAAAGCGTCTGTCCAAAGATTCGGAACTTCGACAAAGAGTGAAGGAGCAGATCAACAGCTATGAGCAAAAGCAGTACATCAGTAAGGCTTCACAGGAAGAGGTTGGCAGTCTGGATACTCGACGTGTCTGGTTTCTACCGCTGGGAGTAGTTATCAATCCCAAGAAGCCTGGCAAAATTCGGATGGTATGGGATGCGGCTGCAAAAGCACATGGAGTCTGCTTCAACGACATGCTGCTCAAGGGTCCTGATCTTCTTGTGTCGCTAGTAGACGTTTTGCTGCGATTCAGACAGGGGAAAGTCGCCGTGTGCTCTGACATCCGGGAAATGTTCCTCCGAATCCTAATTCGCGATGAAGACAGATGGTCGCAGTGCTTCCTTTGGAGAAGTAATCCGGAGGAAGAAGTACAAGTCTACGTGATCAACGTGGCGATGTTCGGTGCAACCAGCTCGCCATGTACAGCGCAGTTTGTGAAGAACTGGAATGCTTCCGACTACAGCGAACAATACCCCAGAGCAGTGGAAGCAGTGACCAAGAACCACTACGTGGATGACTTCCTCGACAGCGTCAACTCGGTGGAAGAAGCAGTGCAGTTGGTACAGCAAGTGCAAGATATCCATGCAGCAGCCGGCTTCCAGTTTGGGAAGATACTGTCCAACGAGAAGGCAGTGCTAGACCGACTAGGAGAGACGAGTACAGCGATCAGTAAACCACTGCCAGTAGACAAAGACCGAATATGCGAACGTGTTCTGGGCGTCACATGGATCCCGTCGGAAGACGCATTCACATTCAATCAACAGGGATTGGAGGAAGTATTAGGTGCCGATTGGGCAGCACCAACGAAGCGACAAGTCCTGCGTATTGTGATGAAGCTCTACGACCCCTTAGGATTCATTGCACACTTCGTCGTCCAAGGGAAGATCCTGATGCAGGAGATTTGGCGAACAGGTACTAGCTGGGACGAGCCTATTGCGGACCAGCCACGTGAGCTTTGGATAAGATGGATCGAACAGTACCGGCAGATCAACGAAGTCAACGTTCCTCGCTGCTTCTTCAAGGATTTCTGTCCGCAGCAAGTCAGCGATATTCAGGTCCATGTGTTCACAGATGCGAGCGTGTCAGCTTGTGCGTGTGTGGCCTACCTTAGAACGACGGTGGACGGAGAGAGTCAGTGTTCGTTGATTGCAGCAAAGACAAAAGTTGCACCTCTACGAACGCTATCCATCCCACGTTTGGAGCTTCAGGCTGCCATGATGGGTTCCCGTCTACTACAGAACATCTGCTCAGTCCTTAGCATCGATATCCACAGACGTTTCCTTTGGTCAGATTCAGCAACAGTTCTTGCTTGGCTTCGCTCCGATAGTCGTCGGTATCATCAGTTCGTGTCTTTCCGGGTTGGCGAAATCCTGTCGTTAACCAGTGTGGATGAATGGCGCTACGTTCCTTCTCGCGAAAATGTTGCGGACGATGCCACAAAATGGAATGGGGGGCCTTCATTCGACCCGAGTTGCCGTTGGTACCAGGGTCCAGCATTTCTGCAAGATCCGGAAAGTCAGTGGCCTACAGAACGGCCAGGAGATACAGCGGAAGCAGATGTAACCACCGAAGAAATTCGCCTCGTTGCAGTACACCGAACAGTAGTGGAAGTGATAGATATTGAACGATTTTCCAACTGGAACCGACTGCTACGTGCGACAGCATATGTTCACCGAGCTGTAGCAGTATGGAAGCATTCAACGAGCGGGACAAGATCGTTTAAAGTACTGAACCAGAGTGAATTTGCGAAAGCTGAAGAAACACTTTGGCGACAGGCGCAAGCACAGGCGTATCCGGAAGAAGTTCAGCGGTTGGAAGAAGGACAAAGTGTGGCAAAAGGCAGTTCAATTCGTGCGCTGTCTCCATTCCTGGACGAAAAAGGAGTTCTACGGGTTGGCGGCAGAATCGAAAAAGCTCCATCGATTTCATACGAAGCGAAGCATCCAGTCGTGTTGCCGAGAAGTCATCGGATCACATACCTCGTTGTGCTCAGCTTCCATCAGCAGTTCCTGCACGCGAACACCGAGACAGTGTGCAACGAGTTGAGGCAACGATTCTACATTCCGAGGATGCGAACAGTAGTGCGGAGCGTATGTCGTAGCTGTCAGTACTGCAAGATTAAGAAAGCAGCTCCAGTTCCACCGATGATGGGACCGCTTCCGAAAGTTCGTCTGACTCCCTTCATCCGTCCGTTTACGTACGTCGGCGTGGACTACCTGGGTCACTTCGAAGTAAAAGTCGGTCGCAGTATTGTGAAGCGGTGGATATGTTTGTTTACGTGCCTCACAGTTCGAGCTGTTCATCTGGAGCTAGCACACAGTCTGTCAACGAAGTCTTGCGTAATGGCGTTCAGGCGTTTCGTGAACCGACGAGGAGCCCCGATAGAAGTATTCTCGGATAACGGTACCAACTTTGTGGGAGCCAGTCGTCAGCTAACAGAAGAGATCCAGCGAAGCAAGGTCATCAACGAGGATTGTGCGGCTACGTTCACCAACGCCCGTACGCAGTGGCACTTCAACGTTCCTGCAGCCCCGCATATGGGAGGTCCGTGGGAGCGGATGGTGAAGTCTGTAAAAGTAGCAATGGCAGCAGTATCCGACAGTCCGTATCATCCGAGTGACGAGGTGCTCGAAACCATAATGCTGGAAGCAGAGGGGATCGTTAACAGTCGTCCACTGACCTACGTTCCCTTAGAGGCGGCAGATCAAGAAGCGCTCACTCCGAACCACTTCTTGCTGTACAGTTCAAGCGGCATAAAGCAGCCAACAGTTGATCAGTCAGTCAGTCTCCGAGACAGCTGGTCAGTCGTCAGGAACATCATGGACGAGTTTTGGCGCAGATGGGTGTTGGAATATTTGCCAATGCTAACTAGGAGGACGAAGTGGTTCGAGAGCGTGAAACCGTTGAAGTCTGGGGACCTAGTCGTGATTATAGATGAGCAGACACGGAACAGTTGGGAAAGAGGACGGATTCTGGGAGTCTTTCCGGACAAATCAGGCCAAGTTCGACGTGCAGTAGTACAGACAGCTCGAGGAGTCTTCGCCAGGCCGGCAGTGAAGCTGGCAGTCCTGGATGTTACGAACAACGACAAGAAGGAGGATGAAGTCTCGCCGGAAACGGAAGTGGTTCACGGGGCGGGGGATGTTACTGGCAACACTGTTGACCGCGAAACGACGGTGAAACCACCGTCCGCTCCCTCGCAACTGAGCGGCTGTCGCTGAGTAGACTGACAGTTCGGACAGCAGCAGACAGAAAGGAGAAGAGCGGATTCATTCAGAGTATAGTGTACACAGTGCACAGTCAGCACTTTTGATAGGCATTAGTAGTGAAAAATAGTAGTGGAATTTTCTGATTATCTGAAGTAAGTTTTTGGACTGTAAATGCTTGAACTTTGTATTAAGTTTATTCCTATTTAAGTTAGCGAAGAATTAAACCTATTATCGGCAGTGTCAGCATCGCACATTTAGTGTAATTACCAGTCAGTCGAGGTACGTTTTGTATTGAACTAAGAATTACTTTCACTATTCAGTCAGTGTGAAACAGTGCATAACCTATAATCAATTATGTAATTTGTACAGATTGTATAATCCACATTATTCCTCGGTTACCGACCCATCTAGAAGCGACAGAAGAATACTGAATTTGTAAGTCTGTTTGTATACTGTTTACCGATTTCTGACTAAAACTACTTCAATAAATTACAGCTTGTAGCTGCTAAGTCTGCAACTAACAAGACGGTGTTTGTTCTGACGATCGGGAACAGCACTAGCAACACACGAGCCACACACCCGAAAATCAGGAGCAAGTTAGGGTATACTGTCCAGAAAGTGGGTACCAAAACGCGCCGTACCAAAAACGATGATGGGTGAGGCGGCGATGTACCGAGTTTGACAGCTGTGTCACCCCACTGGTAACAGCACATGAGTTTCGTTGCATTAGTCGACCAGACGCCATGGGCGTAGCCCAGGCCCGTGCACAGAAGTGGCACCAAGGGAGGGGCTTTTCCCAATTTCGGCAAAAGGCGGAGGGGCGCCTAGTGTATGGAGCGTCGGTAATAAGGGGGGGTTTAACACCCAAACCATATAACATATAAGGACATATGAGCATACTAAAGACTTTCGAAATCAACCCAGTATATTTAGTCAATGAAGATTACATGATAAAGCTTTACTTTTTTGATCATCTATTTTGTGTTGCTGATGTGACTCGTCAGGTTTGGGAAACAGGGGAGCCAGATTTTCGATCTGGTTCAACTGTTTTTTACACTGACGGCTCAAAACAACACAATTTGGTTGGGGCTGGTATATTTGGCCCTGGTGTCAACGTTTCATTGCCACTAGGAAGGTGGCCTACTGTCTTCCAGGCTGAAGTCTCTGCTATTTTGGAATGTGCCGACATGTCTCAAAAGGCGCTATAGAAATGCTAATATTTGTATATGTTCGGATAGCAAAGCAGCATTGAACGCTTTGAAGTCCATAGTGTATACCTCGAAACTAGTATTGGATTGCTCGAAGCTACTGCAGCAATTGTCCTGTCGCAATAAGGTTAATCTGTATTGGGTTCCTGGGCATCGCGGAATAGAAGAAAATGAAAAGGCTGATCAGTTGGCAAAACAAGGGTCATCCACTCAATTCATAGGACCGGAGCCATTTTTTGGATTGGCTCCAAGTGCCTTAAAAATGAAATTCAAGATTTTAGAAGAGTTTAAAATTAAGCATAACTGGATGAACATAACTGATTATCGTCAATCTAAGCGATTCATCACACCAGACGCCATTAACACACTAAGGCTAATAGACCTGAATAAAAATGACCTAAGTACTTACACTGGACTAATAACTGGCCACTGCCCTTGCAAATACTATCTGAAATTGATTGGTAAATTGCAAGAAGATAAATGTCGATTTTGTGAATTAGAGACTGAAACCTCTGAGCATTTATTGTGCGAGTGTGTTGCACTTTATCACAAGCGCTGCAGATTTCTGGAAAGGGGCCTAATGGGGGCTCAGGAAATTTGGGCTTCTCATCCCAAACATGTACCAAGTTTCATACGAAATGCGGTACCTGATTGGGACAAACGCCATTTGCTGTGAGGATAGCCACTCCTGATAGTGTCGTTTCTTTTCAGTACGGCAACAAAAAAAAATGAAGATGATGACGCCACAATAGATCAAACAAATGGTCGCAGTTGCATTATGTCCCTAACAAGGAAAAAAAACGTCCAAACCCCACCCCCCTCCCTTGTGCACGGGCTTGGTGTAGCCAGAGGGAGCCACCAGATTTTCTTTATAAATTCGAGCCAACTCAAAGATTATCAATAATTCAGAGTTCCAAAAAAATATCTCAAAAAATAAACTTTTCAAATAATTAAGATTTTTTCCACATTTATCAAACCTTTTTCACTCGAGAACCACATGAAATTTCGCCAAGTATTTCTGAAAAAGAACTACTTCAATCTTATCATAGAATTTTTCCAAATAACAAGCTTGGCTGAATGGCTAAATTTTGTGATGTTTTTTCATGGAATAAAAAAACAGCATGTCAAATTTCCCAGATATACCGATTCCGGTAGGGAAAAAGAAGGACTGGCAAAACACCTGGGAATCCTTACCAATTCTTTCAAGGAACCGTCACAAATTCCTCTAGGCATTAAATAATAAATTTTATTATGAAACTTCTCCAAGGATTCTTTCAGAAATTCCTCAAGAGACTTCTCCATGAGTTTCTCCTTTGTGAATTCTTGCAGGCATCTCGCAGGGTTTCGACAGTGATCGTTTCAGGGTCTGTTCTAAGAAATGCTTCAAGGATTCCTTCCACGATTATTTCAGAATGGTTTACATATAATTTTGAAAGGATGCATCGACGAATTCCTCCAAGAATTTTTCCTGAGCTTTCTTTAGGAATTCCACCATGGATTGCTTCAGAATTTTTTTCATGAATACCGCTAGACATTCACCAGACATTCCTCCGGGAATTTTTTCCTGAGACATCTTTAGAGGTTCCTCCAGTGTTTTTTCGAAGTTTCCTCCAGTGGTTTCTTCAGGGATTCCCAAAGGCAGACAAAGGCAGAAATTCTTTTAGGTATTTCAGCAAGTGTTCCTTCAGAGATTTCTTCAGGGAAATTTTACCAAAGATTAGCTAAAAATTAATCCAGGAGTTCCTTAAAATATTGTACAAAACATTATTTTGGGAGTCCATCCAAAGATTCCAACATTTTTTTGTCTCAAAAGTAAACATATGTGTCTCTGGCAGATTTTGGGCCGCTGTGTGTGTGTGTGATGTGTGTGATCCAACTAACCCCCACTGTCCGGCAGTGGTATTATGGAAGAAAGGTTTCTGCAATATAATTTTGATGTTTTTGCAAAAAGCTTTAGTCCGGGAGTTAGAAGGTGATAGCTCTATTGCAGATTCAGAGACCCATTACAGAATGGCTGGAGAGACACGTCCATTCAGAAGTCAATTTCACTTACAATAAGCCCCGCATGTTTACATTACCTTTATCATTTGGATAATGATAATGCAAACACACTTCCTGATTCAAAGAGAATCTTTGAAACTGGCGCGTATTTAGTTCATTTTGTTGTAGTAAAAGTAATCGGAACATTCTCACCGGAATCCATACAATTCAAGGTAGCGCTGCCATCACCAAGGCAACGTCTGCATTGTGCAGTCAGGCTCCCTCTTCGTCTCGCCACCGTTGCGCTTGCAGTCAGTCATCATTTGAACACACGTCACTTTAGCTCCCACAAAATTCCGGACCAACAATTGAAAAGGCCGCAACAACATTGCGTAAACAAACACGTTTCTGTCGACTTAGGGCCTTCTGGGATCCACCCACGCATCTCACCACCATTAACAGAAAGCTTGATGTTTGCGCTTTCTGTTAGTGGTGGTGAAGTGTGTGGTGGAGTTCAAAAGGCCTCAAGTCGACAGAAACATGTTTGTTTACAAAATGTTGATGCGGCCTTTTCAATTGTTGGTCCGGAATTATGAATGTTGAGCCCTCGCGAATCACTGATGGCATGGCGGTAGTTTAATAGCCACATACGTAAAAAAAACACGGAAGAAAACTGCAGTCATAGGGACTTTACAATGAAAAACTACTGGAAGGCGTAGCGCCATTGACCGTTCTACGTGAAAACGCGAAATAGACGGCACATTCCTACACTCTCGAAACGAATTTCTGCACCGTTTCCGAACCCGAACTACTTTAGCAGCGGCAATCAAACACACACAAGCTTTGAAACCCCCCGCTATCGCACGAGTCATTTACAAATGATGATTCTTTTCGAAATCCATAAATCCACTCTTGAAATTTTCACAGAACAAGCACTCTTTCACACGCGGAAGCTATCCGGATGGCGTAGCACCGGCCAAACCTTCAGCAGAATCACAAAAAAATTGGCGAACGCGAAAGAAACGCGACGAGCACAACAAAACAAGTCTGCACGCGGCTACGCCTACTGCACTGTTCCTCTGGCAGATTTTGGGCCGCTGGATCCGAAATAGGGCTCAGATTTGTTTCAGCATGACACATTTTCGAGCTATACCTCAATTTATAGGGCAAACTATGCGATTTTGGTCATTTTTGATTGCATTCCATTCAGCATGGAAATATTTTTTTAAGCAATCAAAGGGTAAATTCGTCAATTAACACCTATAACTGAAATTCTTTGAATTGCTGAAATTTATATTTACAAACCACCCTAAAGTTCCTAATTTCTTATGTACTTTCTCTTTTATACTTTAAACAATACCCTTAGTGAGTAATATAACGCCTTTTGAACTGAGCGGCCGCAATATCGAGTACAGATCCGAAAGTCTTTCGATAGATCCTCTTATAATTCTGTAGACAGGATTGATTTTGTTACGGGATCGCGGTTTAGCGTCTAAGAATGCGTGTCTAAGCTAATCGCGGGCGCGGAAAGCAGTTTCGGAATCGGTGAACCTTCGGTGTGATGAGCGAAGCCGAAAGGGGCTTAGAAGAAATTTCTAAACGTGTGGCAGAAAGTGTTGTTGGCGTGCCTACTAGCCTGGAGGAAGCTGGGAGCAGCACATCGGGGCAGTTAAATTTGCCACGGTTAGCTGAAAGTGGTGTTAAAGAAGAATCCGATTCTGAAAGTGAGCTATTTCGTTCTCCAACCTGTGCGCGACGTCTCAGTTTTGAAGCTCTTTTTCGTCCAAAGATCCACGCTATAAGAAGCGGACAACCATGGACGACGCCGCGATGAAGCAATTGATCGTTGCCTTGACTGGTATTGCCCAGGGTAACACACAGCGGCGTTTCGATGTGCTAGTTGTGGAAGATCTGGTTGTGCAGTTTGATCCAGGTATACCCACAACGCCTACCGCGGAACAATGGATTGACTCTATTGTAAAGGCTGCGGCACTATATCAAGAGAACGACGAGTGGAAGCTGCAATGTGGCATTCTGAACCTAAATGGAGCGGCCAAGCTTTGGCTCAGTGGAGTCACGGTGAATACGTGGGACGATTTTAAAACAGCATTAATTCAAGATTTCCCTACGTCTGTTGATGCCGTCGGTATTCATCAAGCCATGATTAACCGAAAAAAGCTGCCGCAAGAGAGCATTGAGACGTACTTCTACAGCCACGTAGCTCTTGGCAGGAAAGGCAAATTACCTGATGAAGCAATCATCAAGTATATCGTGTTGGGCCTGGAGGGCAGATGCGGTACTATTACTCAAGCGAGTACCCTGCCGGATTTACTCAAGCAGCTGAAATGGTTAGGAGAAGTACAGGGGATGGCCAAAATGTTTGGGATAGGCAACTTTTTTTTCTCTCACAAAAAGTTCAACAAGCTATAACTTTTCATAGAGTGCATAAAAAAATCTCAAATTTTTACTGTTTGTCAAAAATTATGTGTGCATGATTGGTACAAATTTGGGCTCGATTGATTAATATTTCGCAAAGTTAGAACCGTTCGGGTAAAACACTATTTTTCAGGCAACTCATTTTTGAGCTGTCATATCTCGGAAACCAGTGAACCGAATTGAATGAAATTTTGAACGTACACTAACAATATGTAAATGCTCCACAAACTATTAAAACATAGGTACTTTTTAAACGTTGAAAAAAGTTATCATGGATTGACACTTTTTGGATTTTTCTCGAAAAAATGTCATTTTTTTACATCAATGTCAATACATTTTAGTGTTGATATTCAAAGATTTTCCACTTCTGTTCTCAAGTTATCTCTAATCAGATATATTAGAGCCTATTTAGATTGAAGGAAGAACACATTTAGTAATTTTTGTGTGATATTGGAAATTTGGTTTATTTTCCTCTATATGGGTAAAAATTTCAATCCGGTATAACTTAATTTGCCGTGAGAAAATATTTCATTTTATAACGTCGTATGAAGTATCAATATATTGTTGATAAACGTTAAAAAATTCATTCAATTCGATTCACTGGTTTCAGAGATATGACAGTTCAAAAATTAGTTGTCTAAATAATAGTGTTTTATCCGAACGGTTCCAACTTCGCGAATCGAGCCCAAATTTGTACCAATGATACACATATAATAGGTTGACAAACAGTCAAAATTTGGGATTTTTTGATGCACTCTATGAAAAGTTACAGCATGTTGATTTTTTTTGTGGGAGAAAAAAATTTGCCTATCCCAAACATTTTGGCCATCCCCTGTACGTCAGCTGAAATCTACCGACAGGTGTGTGCGTCCATCCAGCTTGAAAACAGCGAAGACCTCAGGAGTTCCGAGTGCCAACATCAAGTGCTATCGTTGTAATGGTGAAGGTCATGTGGCTGCCAATTGCAGTGTGAAAAATGCCGAAAAATCTCACGCAAACTTTGAGTGCTACCGGTGTAACCAAAAGGGCCATATCGCTAAAAACTGTAATAAATCGGCTCCGAAACAGTTCTCTCGACCCATCATGCAAGAAATTCACCAGCCTAGTAATTTCGTGAAAATGGTGGTTATAGGAAATTCCGAAATCGATGCACTTTACGATAGTGGTTCGGCGGTAACTACGATCAAGGAGAGCTGCGCTGGTGTACTGAACAGTATTGAGCCGTGTGACATCTCACTTGTGGGATTTGGTGGTAATAAGGTTCAAGTTGTATCTGGCACTACTGCCGTATACTGCAAAAGTGTGATTCATATCAGCTCTAAAAGTTATAAAATACTGTGTGAAAAGTGGTTTTATAATTATTGAGTGATAAGTGCGCGTGTTTCTAGATGTGCATAGTATCGTAATTTTGTATGTGGACCGGTGGAACTGTGCCAAAATAATAAATTTTATATAGTTTTAACTCCCAACGGCACTCTACAACCGAGGGAGAAAACAACAAAAGATAGCAGTGAGCTATCAATTTACCGCATGAAACTTGCTTATAAACTTGTATACAAGTTATGCTCTCTACCGCTAAAAAGTGAAAAAGTGAGGTTTTGTAAACAATAACATAACCATTTTATGTGATGACTATAAGTTTCGCATCCGCGTATGTGACAAATGTAGCACACACTCTACGGCTATCGAAGATCAATAGCAATTAATTAGCAATAAGTGTACTAAAGTGCATATGCTGTTGTTTGAATAGAGTTTCTCGATTGTGTTGTGTTGAGTGAGCGAAATATAAACGGGTTGGGTGATCGCACACACAACGTTGGTGGTATATAAATTGCACAAAGAAAGCATATATCGAAAAACAACTTTTGGGGAGACTGGGGTCAAAAGCTCCTAACTATATATATTTTTTTTTCTTTTAACTTTTAACTATTTTCTCTTTTCATTTTACTCAATCTAGCTTATGTAAATTCTAACTTAATTTGAAATAATTTATTATTTATTAAAATTATTTTCTCCGTTTGGGCTTATAAAAATATATATATTTTTCCGTTGTTTTTCTTTTTTCTTTCCTCTTTTTTTTCTCTCTTTTGCCTTTTTACCGTAGTAAAAGACCAGATCATAGGGCTCATAAAACTCTAAAAACCCACATCAATACTAGTGATAACGTAATGATTGCAGATCAAAACGAAGAAATCCTAGGGCCACGTGGCGTTAAGAGATTAAAAACCCAACTATGTCTGGGCTGACTACAAATTGTGTTGAGAAAATA
The DNA here is from genome assembly GCF_035046485.1 of Aedes albopictus. Classification (NCBI taxonomy): domain Eukaryota; kingdom Metazoa; phylum Arthropoda; class Insecta; order Diptera; family Culicidae; genus Aedes; species Aedes albopictus. Next base: position 112,061,415 of record NC_085137.1, read on the forward strand.
AAAAAATTCTTGACGATTATAGGATCTAATGTACGACCAAAATGATAACTAAAAACCTAAAGTTTATCTAGGCAAATCTACATCATGCAAAGGGTGCAACAGCTGTACTTTGCAAAAGATTCGCCGAGAGTAAACTGGATATAGCTTTTATCCAGGAACCATGGACAAACAATGGAAGGATATTGGGAATCCATACAAATCCTTCAAAATTAATATATAAATTAGGGCAGTCACAACCAAGATCTGCACTTTTAGTAAATGGAAGTGTGAATGCAGTTCCAATTACACAATTTATTGAACGAGACATTGTTGCTATAATGGTGGACGTACCAACAATCCACGGAAAAACGGAAATTTGTATAGCTTCGGCATACTTTCCGGGAGATGTGGATGATGTACCTCCACCAGAAGTAGCAGCTTTTGTCTCTTATTGTAGGAAGCTAAATAAAGCTTTCATCATTGGTTGTGATGCAAATGCTCATCATACGATATGGGCTAGCACAGACATTAATAGTAGAGGAGAACACCTCTTACATTTCATTTCAAAAAATGAGATCGATTTATGTAACAGAGGCGAAGAACCTACCTTTACAAATGCAGTTAGACAAGAAGTTTTGGATTTGACATTGTGTAGCCCTACACTATCGGAAAAAATCAAAAATTGGCATGTGTCAGAGGAGATTTCTTTATCTGATCACAAGCATATACTGTTTGAATATGAGGCTGGTTGTCAACTCATAGAAACTACAAGAAATCCTAGGAAGACTAACTGGGAGATCTACACTTCAAAACTTTTATCAGGAATGGATAACTTAAATGACATTCCAAACTCTCGTCATGAGCTTGAAGAAAGTGCTTCAGCACTATCGAGCATAATTAAACAGGCTTTTCATGACAGTTGTGCACCGAAGAAACGCTCTTCAACTAGAGATGTTCCTTGGTGGAATAGTAACTTGCAAAAACTGCGTCCTAAAACCCGGAAGTTATTTAACCGGGCTAAAAGAACACAACAGTGGGAACAATACAAAGAGTCTCTCACAATTTATAACAGGGAAATTCGAAGGTCGAAGAGGATAAATTGGAGGCACACATGTGAAAACATTGAAAGTACTCCGATTGTTGCTAGATTGCAAAAAGTCCTCGCCAAAGATCAATCAATAGGTCTTGGAACTCTTAAAAAAGAAGACGGTTCTTTTACGAAGAGCTCCGAAGAAATTTTAGAAACAATGATGAAAACACACTTTCCGTGTTCTATTGTTGCGTTCACTAAAGACCAGATTACATCTGTATCGCAAACTGAGGCCAATAAAACCAGGAGATATATTCATGAAGATGATGATTCAACTGTGTTAGAAGGTGCCAGGAGTGATGCAGGCATTCTGGCCGATCAAATTATTACTGAACAAAAGGTTAAATGGGCGATTGATTCCTTCGAACCCTTCAAAGCGCCAGGTAGGGATGGAATTTTTCCTGTACTACTGCAGAAGGGTAAAGAAATCCTAAATCCTGGTTAAAATCTCCATCAGTCGCATCAAAAAAAGTTACACGAGCGGTCGCGTCGTGTACTCAGTACACGGCATACGCTTTCAATTATGGTTTATATGCTTTACTAGATACAATGTTGGTATCTTCAGCAAAAATGTCCAACTGGATAATGCGCGTCTGATAGTGGACATGTGGAACCGGTCAACACGATCTGGTCCTGTCCCGGGTGTCGGAATGGCCCTCGCGGGAACCTGTTTCGTGGACATTTCAGTTATGGCACCAAAACTAGGCATGCGACGGCTCTATCTTCATGATTTTCCATATCCATCATCTTAGTAACCATGAAAATGACCAGTGACCTCCCTGGCTAACCCGTGGCCACCGGAATGTGCCCTGGAGGAACCTGTTTCGAGGACATTTTGACCATGACACCAAAACTAGGCTTGTGACGGCTCTATCTTCATGATTTTCCATATCCATTATTTTAGTAATCATGAAAATGACCAGTGACCTTCCTGACTAACCCGTGGCCACCGGAATGTGCCCTGGAGGAACCTGTTTCGAGGACATTTTGACCATGACACCAAAACTAGGCTTGTGACGGCTCTATCTTCATGATTTTCCATATCCATTATTTTAGTAATCATGAAAATGACCAATGACCTCCCTGACTAACCCGTGGCCACCGGAATGTGCCCTGGAGGAACCTGTTTCGAGGACATTTTGACCATGACACCAAAACTAGGCTTGTGACGGCTCTATCTTCATGATTTTCCATATCCATAATCTTAGTAACCATGAAAATGACCAGTGACCTCCCTGGCTAACCCGTGGCCACCGGAATGTGCCCTGGAGGAACCTGTTTCGAGGACATTTTGACCATGACACCAAAACTAGGCTTGTGACGGCTCTATCTTCATGATTTTCCATATCCATTATTTTAGTAGTCATGAAAATGACCAGTGATTTCCCTGACTAACCCGTGGCCACCGGAATGTGCCCTGGAGGAACCTGCTTCGAAGACATTTTGACCATGACACCAAAACTAGGCATGCGACGGCTCTATCGTCATGATTTTTCATAACCATCATCTTAGTAACCTTGAACATGACCAGTGACCTCCCTGGCTAACCCGTAGCCACCGGAATGTGCCCTGGAGGAACCTGTGTCGAGGACATTTTGACCATGACACCAAAACTAGGCTTGTGACGCCTCTATCTTCATGATTTTCCATATCCATCTTCTAGGGTAAATCGCCAATTGTTGCACACCTTATAAGAAAAGTATGGAATGTGCAACAATTAGCGAGGTTCCAAGGTGTACAATAACTCTGTATGAGGCGGTCATGCTTATAATTTCGCTTATAGCATGGTGAATCCGTTAATTTGATACATATTTGCCTCCCAAAAGCGTTTTTGTATTGTATAAAAATATGTCCAATCTAGTTTTGTAATTTTCGAATAGAAAGAAATAAAAAATAGTTTTTTTTGCTTCACGGAGCCGATTTTTTTTTTGTTTTGTGAATTTGGTTATCAACTGATTTGTATACAGCCATACCTCGGTATAACGTAGCCTCGATATTACGTAACTCAGTATAACGTAACTTTTACCTCGATATAACGTAATTTTTTTATGGTTCCAATGTTTTGCTATTTGAATAATGAACGTGATTCACGGAATAGTCTTTATGATATTACGCTCCTCAAGGAACCAAGTCTTCTAACCAGTTTGACGATATACGAACACTTTCGCAGTTATATGACAGTTTTCGGTGTCAGTAATTTTGTTTAGCTGCTAACTGCAACATGTTTACGTTTCACTTAACGAATGAAATTGAGTAACTGCAACGCCTGACAGATGTCATAAAGCCATCAATTGACGTGAACTTGAACGTGAACGTGAACTTCATGCGACTGTTCATAGGCCAGAGGAACTTATTCACAGCATCAGTTACTTCTGCATTTCGTTATATGAAGATCCTGCTTTTTCTCTTCGTTTAATTCATCCACATTCATTCAATTCCTCCAGCCTATTAGGGCAAACATGGCACATCATTTTGACGTTTGGCGGTGCGATAACTCCAAATTTGTTGAACTTACCGGACTTACAGGTAAAAAGCATTGCAGTTAAACCGTTTGCACCGACCGAACTTCTACTGTACTTATTCTTGACATATCATTCCTACTGAAACATAGCCTTCCAACTCTAAAAGACATGACAGTAGACAGCAGTAGAAGCATATTAGGTTTCATGCGATACTGCGAGTTATAACGCCGGGGCAAGTCCGCCTAGTCTTAGAAGAACCCTGCAGAAAATCGCTCAAGAAATTCTCTGATAAATCCCTAGAAAAAAATTTCTTGATAAATTTCTGGCGAAATTTTGTGATATATCCCGCGGATGAATTATTTCGGTGGAAATATTTCAAAAGTATTCTATTCTTCCTAAAGGAATTCATGGAATAATCACATGAAGAATTTATGTAGAAATGCCACGTGAAGTACCAGAGGGAATTTCTGGAGGGATTCAAAGCAAACTTCTAGAGGAATCACAGCGAAAATCTATGAAAAAGGGGAAATTCCTCAAGGAATCATTAAAAGAAATGCTTTAAAAGAAAATGAGACATCCCTCTCACCAAGGGCTGAAAGTCTCTTTAATAAAGACAAATCAATCAATGAGGCATCCCTGGAGTAATTCAACAGGGTTTCCTGGAACCAACAATCTTTGAACGGGTCTCTGAAGAAATTCCTGGTGGTTTTTGCCGATATCCTGAGTTTTCGGAAGAATTACCGGTGAAATCCCTGAAAAAAAATTAGAAAAGAGTTTAAAATGTGCAGAATAAGTACCAGCAGGAATTACTGGGTGAATCTCAGCAAATACTTATTGAGCAGGAAGGTATTAGAGCATTGCAGGTATGACTGGGAGAATCCCAGTAGAAATTTTAAAGAGAATGGCAGGATGAATCCTTGCAAAAATCTCTGGAATCCCATGGGGAATCCTAGAGAAGCCACAGGGGAAATTCCTGGAGGAATCATATCGAGAACTTTAGGAGTAATAGGACAGATCGGTGAAGTACTAGATTTGTAGTAATGAGCTGAATTTTTGTATGGTGAGAAGTTCAATTCTCCGTTTCTGCAATGGAATGGTGCAAAAAGCGAGGGTACTATTATTCCTTACCTAATTTGATGCTGTTTGAGCAAAAATTTGGGCAACAGTGTTGTTGTTTTCTCCATTTCTTGCAACAAAAATAACATAGTTATCCATAGTTTTGCTCAAGCAGCATCAAATTAGGCAAGGAATAATAATACTGCACGCTTGTTGCACCATTTCATTGCAGAAACGAAGAATTGGCCTTCTCACCATACACAAATTCAGCTCATTACTACAATTCTAGTACTTTACCAATTGTGTCCTATTTCAAAGCCCTTTTTAGAGGAATTCTAGCAGATTAAAGCCAGGAATAAATGAAGGAGTTTGAATCCTTGAAAAAAAAAACTCTAGAGGAACTCCTTCGAGAATTTCAGGATAAATCACAGAAGGTATTTCATTAAGAAATTCCTGGATGAATTCCCGAGTGGGCACATTCCGGTGGCCACGGGTTAGCCAGGGAGGTCAATGGTCATTTTCATGGTTACTAAAATAATGGATATGGAAAATCATGAAGATAGAGCCGTCACAAGTCTAGTTTTGGTGTCATGGTGAAAATGTCCTCGACACAGGTTTCTCCAGGGCACATTCCGGTGGCCACGGATTAGCCAGGGAGGTCACTGGTCATGTTCAAGGTTACTAAGATGATGGTTATGAAAAATCATGACGATAGAGCCGTCGCATGCCTAGTTTTGGTGTCATGGTCAAAATGTCCTCGAAACAGGTTCCTCCAGGGCACATTCCGGTGGCCACGGGTTAGTCAGGGAGGTCACTGTTCATTTTCATGATTACTAAAATAATGGATATGGAAAATCATGAAGATAGAGGCGTCACAAGCCTAGTTTTGGTGTCATGGTCAAAATGTCCTCGACACAGGTTCCTCCAGGGCACATTCCGTTGGCTACGGGTTAGCCAGGGAGGTCACTGGTCATGTTCAAGGTTACTAAGATGATGGTTATGAAAAATCATGACGATAGAGCCGTCACATGCCTAGTTTTGGTGTCATGGTCAAAATGTCTTCGAAACAGGTTCCTCCAGGGCACATTCCGGTGGCCACGGGTTAGTCAGCGAAGTCACTGGTCATTTTCATGACTACTAAAATAATGGATATGGAAAATCATGAAGATAGAGCCGTCACACGCCTAGTTTTGGTGTCATGGTCAAAATGTCCTCGAAACAGGTTCCTCCAGGGCACATTCCGGTGGCCACGGGTTAGCCAGGGAGGTCACTGGTCATTTTCATGGTTACTAAGATTATGGATATGGAAAATCATGAAGATAGAGCCGTCACAAGCCTAGTTTTGGTGTCATGGTCAAAATGTCCTCGAAACAGGTTCCTCCAGGGCACATTCCGGTGGCCACGGGTTAGTCAGGGAGGTCACTGGTCATTTTCATGATTACTAAAATAATGGATATGGAAAATCATGAAGATAGAGCCGTCACAAGCCTAGTTTTGGTGTCATGGTCAAAATGTCCTCGAAACAGGTTCCTTCAGGGCACATTCCGGTGGCCACGGGTTAGCCAGGGAGGTCACTGGTCATTTTCATGGTTACTAAGATGATGGATATGGAAAATCATGAAGATAGAGCCGTCGCATGCCTAGTTTTGGTGCCATAACTGAAATGTCCACGAAACAGGTTCCCACGAGGGCCTTTCCGACACCCGGGACAGGACCAGATCGTGTTGACCGGTTCCACATGTCCACTATCAGACGCGCATTATCCAGTTGGACATTTTTGCTGAAGATACCAACATTGTATCTAGTAAAGCATATAAACCATAATTGAAAGCGTATGCCGTGTACTGAGTACACGACGCGACCGCTCGTGTAACGGTCTGGTTCACTAAAAAGTTACACCAGCGGTCGCGCCGGTGTACTGAGTACACATTCAAAATGTGAGGTTAGAATTACGTATTTTTCGAGTACTTTCCGTGCATTTTTTAATTTTTTTTCTGCCTTACTAACAAGAAGAAGAGTGGATCTTGGAATAGGACCAACACCCGGTTCAATTTGGTGCGAATTTCGATTATTTTTTTGCATTTTTCTGAGATGCGTGTACTCAGTACACGCAAGCGACTGATGGTGGGTTAACCAAGTTGTTCCGATTAAGCTTATCATTAAGCCATATCCCTACAGCTTGGAGAGAAGTGCGAGTCACTTTTATTCCGAAGGCAAATAAGAAGGATAAATCATCACCAAAATCCTTCAGACCCATAAGTTTATCGTCCATTAATGGAAAAACTACTAGGCGAGTATATCAAATCGTCATATTTAGTTAAAAGCCCATTGAGCCAAAACCAATTTGCATATCAAGAGGGCAAATCTTCTGTAACAGCACTTCACAAGCTGGTTACAAAATTGGAAAGATCCTTTGAAGCAAAGGAGATTTCACTTGCTGCGTTCCTTGATATTGAAGGAGCTTTTGATAACACATCTTACGACTCAATGAGGAATGCTATGTCAAGACATGGTTTTGACAGATGTATTGTTGATTGGATTGGGGAAATGTTATCAAAAAGAGAGATATCATCTAACCTTGGCAGCTCATCTATAACCGTTAGAGCAGTTAAAGGGTGCCCACAAGGAGGCGTGCTATCACCTCTATTGTGGTCTTTGATAGTTGATGATCTCCTCAAAAAACTGGAGGCACAGGGCTTCGAAATAATTGGCTTCGCAGATGATATAGTCATACTAGTTCGTGGTAAATATGACAACGTTATCACTAACAGAATGCAAACTGCTTTAAATTTGGTCTCCTCGTGGTGCGATAAAGAAGGCCTTAACATAAATCCTTCTAAAACCACGATCGTACCGTTTACACGACGGAGAAAATTATCAATTACTAACTTGAAATTGAAAGGAATTATTTTGGAACTTTCAAATACAGTCAAGTATCTTGGAGTATATTTTGACAGCAAACTGAATTGGAATCTACATCTTGAGCAGGTAGTTGGTAAAGCTACAAGTGCTCTATGGATCAGTAAGAAAACTTTTGGTAAAAAATGGGGATTGAAACCGAAAATGATCCACTGGATTTACTCGGCAATTGTGAGACCCAGAGTTACCTATGCGTCACTGGTCTGGTGGCCCAAAACAAATGAAAGATTAGCACAAAAGAAGCTGGAAAAACTTCAAAGATTAGCTACTCTTTCAATTACTGGTGCAATGAGAAGTACACCGTCTAAAGCGCTTGACACTTTACTTCACCTTCTTCCACTGCATCAATTTGTTCAATTAGAAGCTGCAAAGAGTGCATTGAAGCTCAAAAGAACTACACAACTCTTTGAGGGTGACCTAAGAGGACATCTCAGTATTTTAAAAACAATCAGTATCAGCTCTTTAATCGTTAATAATAGTGATTGGATGAGCAAAAGATACAATTTTACACGCTCTTTTGAAGTGATTAATCCGGGGCGAAATCTGTGGACAAATGGTGGCCCAGAACTACACCCTGGATCAATCGTTTTTTACACTGATGGTTCGAAATTGAATGATAAAGTAGGCGCAGGCGTGACTGGCCCCGGGATCAACATATCAATCCCCATGGGCAAATGGCCTACAGTTTTTCAAGCTGAAATACAGGCGATATTAGAATGCAGTAATATTTGCTTACGCAGAAACTACAGACATTCAACGATTTGCATAATGTCTGATAGCCAAGCAGCTCTAAATGCTTTGAAATCAGCAACATGCACGTCTAAACATGTTTGGGAGTGTATTCAATCACTTCAACAATTAGCTTGCCGCAATCAGGTGAAGCTATTTTGGGTTCCTGGGCACTGCGGAATTGAAGGAAACGAACAAGCCGATATGTTAGCAAGACTTGGATCGTCTCATCAATTCATAGGACCAGAACCATTTTGTGGTGTGTCCGGTTGTTCTCTCAGAATGGAGTTTAAAACATGGGAACATGAGAAACTAAAATCCAATTGGGAAAACACCACTTTAGCGAGGCAGTCGAAACGTTTCATAATACCGGACGTTTCAAACACTCGTAAACTTTTAGAACTTTCTAAAAAAGATCTAAGTTCTTTTACTGGCCTTCTTACTGGTCATTGTCCGAGCCGGTCAGTGTTGGGAATACTCACTTGCAAGAGTGATACTCACTTGCTTCTATCCCAGTCCAGAAGCATGCTATTAAAAAATGATGTTTGAAGGGCTTTTAGATTGTAGTTTAATCTAAAAGTTTGTCGAACAAAGTAAAGGTCGAAAATGCATACCAAAGTTGTGAGAGAGCCGTGAGTACGAGGTGAGTAAAATTCGTGTAATTTATACTCACCTTGTGCTCACAGCTCTCTCACGGTTTTTGTATGCGTCTGCGACCTTTACTTCATACGGCAAACTTTTAGATTAAACCACAATCTAAACGCTCTTCAAACATAATTTTTTGATAGCGTGCTTCTGGACTGAGATAGAAGCAAGTGAGTATAACTTTTCGCAAGTGAGTATTCCCAACACTGGAGCCGGTATCATCTGAATCTGATTGGAAAACTTCAAGATGATGTATGTCGCTTTTGCGGCATAGATACAGAAGACTCGGAACATTTGTTGTGCCGTTGTCCGGCAATTGCAGCTAAAAGAATAAGGTTCTTCGACAAGGGGCAGATAGAACCCTTTGAGGTCTGGAGAACAAACCCCAATGCGGTAGTACAGTTCATTCGAACTGTAGCACCGTGTTGGGATCACGCTAACAGTCAAGGTTTGATTATTGCTAATACCAATGGTGATACTTCAACTTGACATAGCAAAATAAAACTGGGGCATTTGTCACAATAGATCTAAAAACTGGTCGCAGTGACTTATATACCCAACAAGGAATTAAAAAAAAAAAAGTTCAAGTTCGGGGAAAAAGTGCCGAAATGATTAAAGTAGACGGTATTGAAGTAGAGAGCGATGTGTGCATAGTGCCCAATAAGGTTCAATGGAACTCGATGATCATCGGTAGAGATATTCTCGATCGAGAGGACATTCGTTTTGTGAAGGAGAAGGGTAGCGTGAGAATAGAGAAGATCGTGGAATCGCAGAACGATGAGAGGCTGAGTGGACCCTCGCCAGGTCAGAGTGGTACACAGGGCAACGTGTACAGCATCCAAGCGTATGAACCGATTGTTGCCGAAGAGATTAACGTGAACAGTGTTGGTGAAGAGCGAGAGAAAATTTTCGAGTTGATAAAGTGTTATCGACAATGTTTCGCAAATAACTATCGTGAAATGGGTACCGCAAAGGGTTGTGAGATGGCGATTGAGCTCATCGGACCCGAAAAACCTATACATACGAAGCAGTATCCCATGGAGTACTCGCGAGAAAAGGTGGTTGAGAGTACGGTAAACGATCTGTTGGCAGCTAACATTATTCGACCATCTAGCTCGCCGTACAACAGCCCCACAGTGTTAATGCGAAAGAAAAACGGTGATTGGCGCATGGTGGTGGACTATCGCGCCGTTAATGCTAAAACACTGAAGGACTCTTGGCCGATGTCTGTTATCGAAGATTGTCTCAACCGATTAGTAGGTAATCGATTGTTCACTGCGGTGGACCTATTTCGTGGGTATCATCAAATCCCGATAGCGGAGAATAGTCGAAGGTTTACTGACTTTTCGACACCGTTTGGACATTTCGAGTTTGTGAAAATGCCCTTTGGCCTAAGCAACGGTAGTGCAGTGTTTCAAAGGATGATCGATACGGTGATCGCTCCTCTTCGGTCGGTTGGGATTGTAGTGTACCTCTATGACGCGATTTTCGGTGGGCGTGATGTTGATGATGTGCTGAAGAAATTCGAAGCTCTGTTGAAACGGTTGATGGAGTGTGGCCTAACAATCAATTTGGAGAAAACCCAGTTTTTGAAGACCATCCTGGATTTTCTGGGTCACGAAGTGAGTGAAGGGGAAATTCGACCGGGGAAAGAAAAGATTCGGGCAATCAGTGAGTTTCCACAGCCGGTGAATGTGCGCAATATCCGTGAGTTTCTTGGCCTATCCAACTACTTTCGGTGGTTCGTGAAGGAGTTCAGCATATGCTAATTGCTAAGCCGTTAACGCGGCTCACGAAGAAGGATGAACCGTTAAAGTGGGAAGTAGAACAGAAAACCGCGTTTGCGTTGTGGAAAGAAGCTTTAGTGAATCAACCGGTCGTAGTTATGTATGATCCAGTACGAAACCTTGAAGTGCACACCGACGCCTGCTCGCACGGACTGTCAGGAATCTTGTTGCAGCAGATGGTAGATGGCCTGCATCCGATAAGCTACCTTAGCCGAAAAACTTCGTCAGTTGAGTGCCAAAAGTATAGTTATGAACTAGAAGCACTGGCGGTCGTGAAGTCAGTGGAAAGATATCGTAAATATCTACTGGGAAGACATTTCGTGGTAGTGACGGACTGCGAAGCAGTGAAGAAAACAATGGCCAAGAAAGTGATGTTACCGGTGGTGGGCAAGTGGTTGCTGAAACTGCAAGAGTACAATTTTGAGTTAGTGCACCGATAGGGGGAGAGGATGCAACATGCCGATTGCTTGAGTCGGAACCCAGTGTTTGAGCCGGAATCAGAAGAACCAGAGCCGGTGATGGCTCATGAGATGGAAGTGAGCATCGAAGAAGATGAGTGGTTGAAGTTGCTGCAGAGAGAAGACCCAAAACTGTTCGAGATCATGAAGATTCTTACGAAGCCGCCAGTCGAAAACCGGGAGAAGCAGATCCACAAGGAATACGCTCTGAAGGACGAGGGCGTGATGAGGAAGTGCACTGATGGGCTGAAGTGGGTAGTGTAGTGTATGCAGCATACCAGTATGTAACACACTCAGCCACAGGGTAATACTATGTACAACAAGATGAGTTGTAGGGTTATCTGTCGTGAATAAAGATTGTCATTCTTGTTTCTACCACACCGGTGTCGTGACGTGTTATTTCTCTCGCTCCCGAACACAACAATTGGCTTCGAGGAGGGATTTTTTTTCTCGGCCGGGTGGCGGAGGCTCCCAAAAGTAGTGAACCGGGAAGTTTTGGCTGATTGGAGGCGGAGTTCCACAGTTTGCTGAGCGGATTCGAGGTTATAAACGGAAGGTTAGTAAATCAAAAGTTTTAAGTGTGGGTGGAAATAGATCGGAAGAGAAAAGCACAATGAAACGTGAAGTATGTGGAAATGGTACGATAAGCTGGAACTGTTGACGCCATTTTATAATCCATAACTGTACTTTTTTTTTCGCTTTGTTTTTCTTGAATGGGAAAATGGGACCGATTAGATTAAAATGAAGTGACTGCGTGTGAATGATAATGGAAAACCGTTGTGGAGGAAATTAGTGAAACAAGCAAAAGGTAAGTGCCGCTGAAAGTGAATAAGATCAAAGCAAATTGGAAAGAATATGTGATGGAGTCATTTTTATGCAATGGATGAATCATGGAAATAAATTACGAGTGAAACTATGGTTGTTGTTTTATTATTACATATTGGGTGGGACATTTTTTCCGAAGAAGGCGATTAATGAATTTCAACGAGTTTTGACACGAGGGAAAATGGTGTTGGTCTTACGTCTGGTTGACATTATGGTACTTTTTTTTGAAATGGAAGCTGTTGGCTTATGTTGCTTCATTCTATAGAAAGGATTGATTTTGATAAACTAAAACATGGTATTAGATTGTTTATTTTTGTGAGCACTCCGATGTGATGAAAAAGGTAAATGACTGGATGCTATTGTTCAAAGTTGTTGACTTTGACGTTGAAAAATAAATCGGAAGCTTTTTACTTGGATTGTTTTGATAAGACGGGTGATATCGATGACTGCTGGTCTCGATGGATATTACGCAGGATATTACGACAACACTGCTGGTGTTTCATAGTGGATTAGCTGTTGGCTAATAGTAAATAGAAACAAACGATTGGCATTGGTTGTGTTGACAAGACGGATAGTATCGATGACTGCTGGTCTCGATGGATATTGTGACAACACTGCTGGTGTTTCATAGTTGATATTCCGATTAGCTGTTGGCTAATGGTAAATGGAAAATAACCTGTTGGGTTGATATGTTTATTTCAGGAAAAAGTAAATTAAGGATGTTTTGTGGGGTTATGGATTAGTACCGAAAAAATTCCACATACTTCACGGGAAAGCTGCTGTGTAAAAAGGCTAAGTTTGTTTTTGTTGCTTTTCTTATCCAATATTAGATTGATGGAGTCGTATCGAGCTGTAAAGCCGTTCGACATGAACGTGGATGATATTCATCAAGCAACAGAGTGGGCTAGATGGAAACGGCAACTCGAATGCTATTTCAGAGCATGTGCCATTGACGATCAGTCCGATAAGTGTGCAAAATTGCTGTACCTAGGGGGCCCGGATCTACAAGATCTGTATGAAAATTTGCCGGACGCAAAGAAGGTGCCTATGGTTTTGAATGAACCACCATACTATGACGTGGCCATCTCAGCTTTTGATGCACATTTCGAGCCAAAACGAATGGTCGCTTATGAACGTTACGTATTTCGACAAATGGCGCAGAAACCTTCGGAGCGAATTTCTGATTTTGTTTTGAGACTTCGAGTCCAAGCAAAGCGATGTAATTTTTCACCTGACAATTTCGAAGAAATGATTATTGATCAAGTTACAGAAAAGTGCAACTCTGATGCCTTGAGAACTGAGATTCTCAAACGGGACACAAGATCGTTGAGTGAGATCATTGCCATGGGAACAACGATGGCGGATTCCAAAGTGAAATCTATGGAGATGGCCAAGAGTACATCCGCAAGTCGGACGGATTTGGCGGCCAACTACGTTAAGGGTCAGATGCACAATGCGAAATCGAAGTATTCATGGAGAGCGCCAGCGATGAATAGAGGGGTTGTCATGTCATGCTTTGCTTGTGGGCGAGCTGGACATCTGAAGGCCAGCAAGTTATGCCCGGCTAAGGATCAGAAGTGCAATAAATGCCGTGCCACAGGACATTTCGCCAAGTGTTGTTCTCGATTCAACATGAACAAAGGATTCGGACTTACGGATAATCGGAAGCGAACTTTCTCGGACCGGAACGATTCAACAGATACCATGGGTCGGCCAGTGAAGCGGATAAGAGCTGTTTCAGGAAATGCGGAAGAAATTCAGGAAGACGGGAACATCTTCTTCGCAATGGGTCGCAATATCTTCCACTTCGAAATTGGCGGCGTCAGCGTTCCGATGACAATTGACTCCGGAGCCGATGCCAACATTATTTCATTGGAGATGTGGAAGCAGATGCAGGAGGCGCAGGTGGAGGTTCAAAATTTGACGGATTTCGCTGACCGAGTTTTGAGAGCGTATGCAAGCAAGGATGCTTTGAGAGTCACAGGCATGTTCACAGCGGAGATACAGGCGGGATTGAACAAAACAACCGCGAAGTTTTATGTCGTTGAAGGAGGTACACAATGTCTGCTGGGTGAAAAAACGGCTTCAGAGCTGCGGGTGCTCAAAATTGGGTTTGACGTAGCAGCGATTGAGTCTTCGGGCAAGTTTCCAAAGATGAAAGGAATATTACTCGAAATACCTATCGATTCTTCAGTACAACCAGTACAGCAACCATATCGGCGTCCACCAATTGCTCTTGAGAGTCTCATCGAACAAAAGCTCAAATGGTTGCTCGAACAGGACGTGATCGAAAAGGTAACCCAGCCATCACCATGGGTGTCTCCGTTGGTTCCAGTTTTAAAAGACTCGGGAGAAATTCGTCTGTGTGTGGACATGCGTCGCGCAAATCGTGCTGTACTCCGAGAGAAACATCCGCTACCAGTAGTTGACGAGCTTCTGGGTAGTATTCATGGTGCCGTTCTGTTCTCTAAGCTTGATATAAAGGACGCATACCACCAGATTGAAATTTCGGAGAAATCACGTGAGATAACTACTTTCATTACAAAATTCGGAATGTTCAGGTAAATTTCCCGGAACGTTTGACTTTCATGTTTTGTTTTTTTATGAGTAATAAAAGGCCAATGACCAATTGTATTATTTTCTTTAATAGATATAAGAGATTGATGTTCGGGGTGAGCTCGGCTCCCGAATTGTTCCAAAAAGTGATGGAGACCGTGGTTGCAGGCCTGGACGGAGTTGTTGTTTACTTGGACGATGCGATAGTGTTTGGAAGTACAGTTGAAGAGCATGATAGGCGATTGCAGGCGTTGTTGGATAGGTTTAAAAGCTATGATATTCTACTCAATTTTCAGAAATGTCAGTTCAGTGTTAAGGAATTAGAGTTTCTGGGGCATGAACTTTCAGTCAACGGAATACGACCAACAGAGAGTAGGGTAAAGGCTATTCAACAATTTCGCGCTCCCGCAAACGTTGCCGAATTGCGTAGCTTCTTGGGACTGGTTACGTATGTGGGAAAATTCATCCCAAATTTGGCAAACAAAACGGACCCCATGAGGAATCTTTTGCGATCGGGTGTGACATTCTGCTGGAAAAACGAACATCAACGCGCGTTTGAAGCGATAAAATCGGAAATATCATCGGTTGGTTTCCTTGGATACTTTGATCCCAGAGATACAAGTTTTCTAATCACGGATGCGAGTCCAACGGGACTTGGAGCCGTATTGCTCCAAGAGAATAAGGCACGAGAGAAAAGGATCATTGGATTCGCTAGCAAAGCCCTAACAGATTTGGAAAGGAAATATTTCCAAACTGAAAGGGAAGCACTTGCTTTAGTGTGGGGGATCGAGAAATTCCAACTTTATTTACTCGGCACTGAATTCAAATTGATTACTGACTGCAAGCCCCTCGATTTTCTCTTCAGTTGTCGCTCAAAGCCATGCCCACGAATTGAACGATGGGTCTTGCGAGTTCAGGCTTACAAGTTCCAGGTCATATACCAACCCGGTGCTACTAATTTGGCGGATGCGCTTTCACGACTATCAATCTCGCAACCAGAGTCCTTTGACAACGATTGTGAAGGGTTCATTAGGAGTGTTGTGGCTAACTCCATTCCGAATGCCGTTACTGTTCGCGAAATTGAGGAAGAGTCTACCAAAGATGTGATGCTACGGGACCTAGCAGCAGCGTTAGAAGATGGAGAATGGTTGGAGAGTATAAAACCTTTTAAGCCTTTCAGGTCTGAGCTATATCGGGCTGGAAATTTGATTTTGAGAGGAGAACGGCTAGTGATCCCAGCTGCCCTGCAAGAGAGAGTTCTTGAGCTGGCCCACGAGTCCCATCCGGGAATCGTTGCGATGAAACGAAGACTTCGTCAGAAAGTGTGGTGGCCGGGAATGGATAGAGCAGTTGAAAGGCAGGTGAAGTGTTGCAAGTCTTGCACTATAGTGTCAGCGTTGGACTCACCGGAGCCCATCCAGTCCACCAGGATGCCCGAGAAACCTTGGACAGATTTAGCAGCAGATTTTATCGGACCACTTCCATCGGGACACAACCTTCTTGTGATTGTCGACTATTTCAGTCGTTTCATAGAAGTTGTTGTCATGAAGCAAATCACAGCAGCATTAACAGTAAAAGCTTTCCATGAAACATTTTGTCGTTTCGGAATGCCGGAAACACTTAAGACGGACAACGGACCCCAGTTCACTAGCGAGGAGTTACGGCATTTCTGTGAGCAGTTCGGTATTCAGCAGAGGAGGACAACGCCATACTGGCCACAGGCCAACGGGGAGGTCGAACGTGTTAACGGTATGATTGAAAAGCATCTCAAAATAAGCCAAGCCGAGGAGACAGACTGGAAGTGGGATCTACGGATGTGTGTGTTGATGTACAATTCAACTCCACATAGCACAACAGGAGTGGCTCCGTCTATACTGATGTTTGGGCGTGCCATTAAAGACAAGCTTCCTGTTTTCACCGGGAGGTACAATCGTGGCCCGGAAGAAGTAAGGGATAGAGACAAAGAAGCAAAGTTCAAGAGCGTTGAGTATGCTAACCTACGGCGGCGAGCAAAACCGCGGGAACTTCAACCAGGAGATACTGTTGTCGTCAAACGGCCGTTCAAAGAGAACAAGCTGGTATCGAATTTCAGCCCAGAAGAATTTACGGTTATCGCGAGGAATGGTTCAGATGTAACTTTGTGCTCGAAGGAATCAGAACGCGTTTTACATAGGAACATAGCGCATTTGAAGTTGTTGGAAAGCAGGGAATTAGGAAGTGAGGAAGAGATAGATGTTGAGGCTGCATCTGGTGAGACGCCAGTAGCATCAGACCAAACTGTAACTACGGAAACAAAATCTGATTCAGCAGTAATAAACAGACCACGCAGGGAGATCAGGAAACCGAGTTATTTGAACGATTTCAAGATAAGTAATGTTAATAATTTGGCAGAAGGGGAGGAGTTGTAGTGTATGCAGCATACCAGTATGTAACACACTCAGCCACAGGGTAATACTATGTACAACAAGATGAGTTGTAGGGTTATCTGTCGTGAATAAAGATTGTCATTCTTGTTTCTACCACACCGGTGTCGTGACGTGTTATTTCTCTCGCTCCCGAACACAACAGGTAGTACCAACAAGAGCACGCTGGCGGATCGCACGCAACTACCATGGCGATCTTGGACACAAGGGAGTGGAGAAGGTACTGGAGGCCGTGAGGAGGTGTTTCTGGCTTCGAAGGATGCGGAGTTACTTGAAGCGGTATATTGGGTCGTGCGTACACTGCGCCTATGTGAAAGCGAAGCGACTCAACCAAAGTGTCCCCGCATTCACTCCTGTTCAACTACAATCCCAGAGATATAATGCAAAACCAGCTGTTGATGATGTTCGCCGCTGAAGTCCCGGAGGTGGCAGATACGGAGATTCTGAAGCGTGAAGTGATTGGCCGGATCGAGAAGGAACAGCGCAAACAGAAGCATTACTTCGACAAGTCACGACGTCCGGCGAGACAATACCTTGAAGGCGAACTTGTACTCGTGGAAAAGGATCCGCAAGCTACTGGTTTCAGCAAGAAGTTAGAGCCGAAGTACAAAGGGCCGTACCTAGTGTAACGAGCCCTGGGAAATGACCGTTATATAATTGCCGATGTGCCTGGAGTGCAGCTGAAACGTCAACTGTCTTTGCTGCCGATCGAATGAAGCCTTCGGCCGTCAATGCGTTGCTGGAGGACAGCAAGGACGACAACACGAGTTCCGATGACCCCGATGAACATTAGGATTATCGCCGGGGCGGGATATAACCTGTGGTGTCCGTTATAACTGAAATTCTTTGAATTGTTGAAATTTATATTTACGAACCACCCTAAAGTTCCTAATTTCTTTTGGACTTACTCTTTTATACTTTAAACAATACCCTTAGTGAGTAATATAACGCCTTTTGAACTGAGCGGCCGCAATATCGAGTACAGATCCGAAAGTCTTTCGATAGATCCTCTTATACACCTATATTAATGAGTCATGCAATATATTTCGATGCCTCAAGAGATTTCTTCAGGAATTCCTCCAGGTTTTCCTTCAAGAATTCCTCCAGAGATTCATCCGGTATTTCTTCTGTGTTTCTTCCAGGAACAACTCCAGGGATTATTTTAAAAACTTCTCCAAGGAATCCCCCAGGAAACGTTTTTGAATTCATTCAGGAGTTTCCCTTCGGAATTCTTTCAGGAACTACTCCAGAAATTAATCCATTACTTCCTCCAGGGACTGTTTAGGGATTCTGTAGTGGAATTTTCCACAACATCTTTTTCTGCATCGCAAATTTATTATTTCCCACGAGAAATAATGAATTATGCTTAGCTTAACGACAACGTGCCGACTTTTGGTTACCTGACCGGCCGATGTCATCTAACACCCCATGCGCGGCTCGAATTGACCACGCAGCATTAATTCGTGTGAACATGCTTTATTCTTTCCTCAGGTAATGTGTAACTTTTCTAACTAATAAAAATCATTCATTCAATGTCCAACAAGCAAAGTGTATACATCGTGTCCTGATGACAGACCCGTGCGCCTTCTCCATTAATGTTCGCGAAGTACAGTACATGGCTGACCGTGACACGCGCCTTCTCCGTGATTAGTGAATTAGTGAAGCATGGGTAACCAAAAATCTAGCCCTGCGATTAAACAGAGTGGAGATGGAGACCTGACCATCATTAATAATCAGGAGCTACATACGGAATTTCACATTGGACATGACGAAAAGTTGTTGATCATCATTATCCTTGTCTCAATACAGCTAGTGGTAATGCTGTATAAACTCATCTCCAAACGTGAAAGAAGACGTGCAGCTAATCGAATTGCTAAATCAATGGCAAACCTTACTGACGTTACAGTTCAGAAAGACTAAAGTGCAAAAAGGAACTAATAAGCCCCAGCGAATTCGAAAAACGACTTTCGCGGTGAACCTAGGTGAAGATATTTAAGCAAGTGCATCGTTTTGGATTACGCCAAGTCAATTATCAACGTTAAATTCCAGTTGATAACGTGAGATGAACAGTGTACGAAACCAGGATTCCAGAGAATCAGTTATGTTTATATTTTGAGTCGCTGATGGACAATTCAAACTAGGTGTATAAACACAACAGTTGGGTGTCGCAAATGTGTTACTGCAGCATGAACAAGTGAAACCTTGGATTCCAGATGATCAGTGATGTTTATATTTTGAGTCGCTGCTACATCGAGTACAGACACAACAATTGAGTGCAGTGGATATGTTACTACAATTTCGTGTGGATCCGATCTCAGCAGTAAAACCGAAGCAGTGTGCAGGGGGCACAAATGGCAACTTGGATGATAGTTGTTTGCAGCTCATGCACCACGGGATGCCGTTCCAGCTGACAGTAAAGCTAAGTACCATTATAAATGAAATAGTTCAAAAATTTAAAAATTGTGCGTTGTGATACCATTCAAGTTTACATTCAGGTAATGGATTTTCCTTTCTAACAATTTGAAAAGCAATCGTCAGTTTCTTATAATTTGAATAATATTATCAATGAATCAGTTCGAAAAGTTAAAAAAGCTTCATTCAAACTTGAAAAAATCCATACATAATAAAATTTCGGACAAAACCTTGCAAGCAAAACTTGACATAAGCACTGCGTTGTACAACGAAATAGAAGCATTTTTAAAGGAAAATTGTGCGATTTTGGAGGAAACAGTTTTTACTAATATATGTAAAAACTCGCGTCTCTTTAATTACGAAATACAACAAATTGTTAATCAAAAAATTGCTGAAAACAAAATACAAAATAATTTAAATTCGTCCAGTAGACACAGTTTGAAACGCGTTGCTAAGACTACGGTATTGTGTTCGCAGTTGCTGTTAGGCACAAGAAGAAAGAATCTACACAAATCCCCTCATCATCATTCTAAACATAAGAAACGTTCAAATTCTACACAGCCTTTGACCATCGCTCCAAACACAGCAATGGCCTTCAATATTGCTACTGCTGCGCAGCTAGCGCAGTTGATTCCAGCATTCGACGGTAAGCCGTCAGGATCAAAATCATTTATAGATGCGGTGGAATTAACTAAAACGATAGTGGCAGAGGCAAACCACGCGAGTGCAATACAATTGGTACTTACGAAATTGACAGGAAGAGCAAGAGATTTATTCTCTGTAGCTCCTGCAACTTTAGATGAAATTATCCAGAAAATTAAGGATAATTGTAGCGAAACCGGATCATGCGATTTAGCCGCAGCCAATTTGAAAAATTTGAAATTAAAGAAAACTGATGATATGGTAAATTTTTCAAAAGATGTCGAAAATCTTTGTGAAAACCTTGCTCAAGCGTACATTCGAGAGCAAGTTCCAGGAGATGTAGCTAAGAAATTGGCCCAAAAGCAAGCGATACAGACGCTAATTTCAAATTCACACAATTCTGAAACTAAAATAATGTTAAAAGTTGGCAAATTTACCACGGTACAAGAAGCCCTGAATGTTATGGTGGAAAATGAGCAAACAAGCCAAGGATCTACAGCATCAATTTTGCATGCTAATGTTAATGAAAGGAAAAATCACCGATACCCCAACAATGGTCGTGGTTATCAACAAAATTATGGATATAGGACACCAAACAACCGGCCAACAAATTTCTATGGAAATCGCGGAAGATTCACTTCCCGCGGTAGAGGATTTCATCGCAGAGGTGGTTTTCGTAATGGCCAAAATCAGTTTTACAGAAATTATGGTCCAAACAACTCAAATAATCAGTTAAATGGTAGCTCAAGAGTGTTTTATGCTACTGAGTTTCCTCCACAGCAACATGAACAGGTCAGGGTCATTTCAACTGGGCACGTACATCAACAGGCAGACCCTTTAGTCGCTCCGCAGCAAATCCAACCAACAGCACAAAGGCAGCACCCTTTAGGAGTTCCGTTCGGGCAGCATACACAATAAATGTATCTGCCTCAAATTTTGTGTGCATAAATATCGAAGCGTCGGAAACACCATGCATAATGATGCTTGATAGTGGTTCCGACATTTCGATCATTAAAGCACAACATATCAAGCCGTCACAAATTTATTTTCCAGATAACAAATGTAATATTACAGGTATTGGTACTGGGTCTGAGACCACCCTAGGAGATACAAAATCAAACGTAATTGTAGAAGATCTGACACTTCCTCAGAAATTCCACATCGTAAGGAACAACTTTCCAATTCCCACAGACGGGATTTTGGGAAGAGATTTTCTCTGTAAATATAGGTGTAACATAGATTACGATTCCTTTTTATTGTCTGTTAAAATAAATAATAATGTTATTCAAGTACCAATCACCAATGAATTGGAAAGTAATTTTATAATTCCACCTCGATGTGAGGTGATAAGACGAATCAATGTACACAATATTGTAGACAACGTTACCATTGCAGAAGAAATACAGCCAGGTGTGTTTTGTGCAAATGGTATTATAAGTAATAAAAATGCTTATATGAAAATTATTAATACTACTAATGAAACGAAAAAGGTATGTTCTAAGTTTGTACCAAAAATGGTTCCTTTAAATGAATATAAAATAAATTCATTAGAAAAACCATGGAATAAAGTTAAAGAACGTAGCAAGCTAGTATTGAAGGAATTAAATATGGATCCGAAGATTGATCCAAAAATTAAAGAAAAACTTGAACGACTGTGTGAGGAGTTCAACGATATTTTCGCACTTAAAAATGATGTTTTATCCGTGAACAATTTCTATAAACAAGAAATATGCCTCAACGATTCACGACCAGTATATATAAAAAATTATCGGACCCCTGAGTCTCAAAAAGAAGAAATAGATAACCAAATAAACAAAATGCTAAACGATGGTATAATTCAACCTTCTACTTCGCCCTACAACAACCCTATATTATTAGTGCCCAAAAAATCAGAAACTGATAAAAAATGGCGGTTGGTTATAGATTTTCGCCAACTAAATAAAAACATTTCCCCAGATAAATTCCCATTACCTAGAATCGATGAGATTCTCGACCAGTTGGGACGAGCAAAATATTTTTCAACGCTCGACCTAATGTCAGGATTTCATCAGATTCCGCTGACAGATGCAAGCAAAAAATTTACTGCTTTTTCTTCAAGTAAAGGACACTTTGAGTTTAATAGATTACCGTTTGGATTGAATATCAGTCCAAACAGTTTTCAGAGGATGATGTCGATCGCTCTATGCGGACTTCCTCCTCAATGTGCGTTTTTATATATCGATGATATCATCGTCATCGGTTGTTCGATAAATCATCATTTATCTAATCTCCGTGAAGTATTTTTATGCTTGAGAAAATATAATCTCAAACTGAATCTGCCAAAATGTCATTTCTTCAAAAGTGATGTAACCTATTTAGGACATCATATATCTAACAAGGGGATACAACCAGATAAAGCAAAATATTCAATTATAGAAAAATATCCTGTGCCAAAAACCCCTGATGAAACACGTCGATTTGTTGCCTTCTGCAACTACTATCGTCGGTTCATTCCAAACTTTGCTAATATTTGCAATCCATTAAACAAACTTCTAAGAAAAAATGAAACATTTATTTGGAGCGCAGAGTGCCAAAACGCTTTTGAAATGTTAAAAAAAAGTTTATTATCACCAAACGTTCTACAATTTCCAGACTTCCAAAAGCAGTTCATATTAACAACTGATGCATCAAAAGTTGCATGTGGTGCTGTTCTTGCTCAATTACACGATGGTGTAGAGAAGCCAATTGCGTTTGCCAGCAAAGCATTCACAAAAGGCGAATCACATAAATCAACGATTGAACAAGAATTAACAGCAATTCACTGGGCTGTTTCATATTTTCGCCCGTACTTATATGGACGAAAATTTGTAATTAAAACGGATCACCGTCCGTTAATTTACCTTTTTTCAATGAAGAACCCATCATCAAAGCTCATTAGGATGAGATGGGATTTAGAAGAATATGATTTTTCCATTGAATATATAGAGGGTAAATCAAACATCGTAGCAGACGCATTTTCTCGCGTCCCGCTTGACATGGATGAGTTAAAACAGATGTATGTCATTACACGATCAATGACAAGAAATATATCAAGCCAACCAATTAATGAGTCTCAGATGCAGAAGCCTGATCAACTTCATGTATATGAAGCGCTCAATAATTCAGATGCTTTCAAACTATCTAAACTATCATTCATTAAATATCCACAGTCATCAAAACTATCGATGGTGCTGTCAAAGAAGAATTATAATCCGAGACTAACTCTAGCGTTAGATCTCAAATTAACAACAGAACATGAAAAGGAAGAAGCTTTGAAGCAAATTTTTAAAATATTGGAGAATAAAATCCAGAAATCCACAAATACAAGGCTGGCCAGCCATAAAACAAATGAGAATCAAAAAGGATTTTTGAGTAAAATGATAGCAATCGCAAAGAACGATACAATATTCCAACATATTGATATAAACTCATTTAAAGACATTGGTAATAACATCCTTAGGGATGCCACCATATTGATATACGAAAGACCAAAACTAGTGACACATGAAGATGATATATTGAGAATTCTTAATCTACATCATGAAACTCCTATCGGAGGACATTTAGGTACAAATCGATTGTACAGAAAGCTTAGACCGTTATATTCATGGCCCCACATGAAAAAACGCATAGCTGAGTATGTAAAAGCATGCACACTATGTAAAACAAACAAACATTATTCTCAAGTTCAAACAAAATTTGTTCAAACTACTACCCCTACAAAATCATTTGATATACTTTCAATTGATACAGTTGGACCATTTACCTACACAAATAAAGGCAATCGCTATGCAGTAACCATGCAATGTGATCTTTCAAAATTTATTATAATAGTTCCCATTCCGGATAAATCTGCAACAACCATAGCAAAAGCAATTATTGAAAAATGTATTTTGATATATGGCCCAGTATCTTCGATAAAAACTGACCAAGGTACTGAATATAAAGGAGTATTCGATAAAGTTTGTGAACTTCTTAAGATAACACATACTTGTTCCAGTGCATATCACCCCCAAACCATTGGATCATTAGAAAGAAGCCACAAAACATTGAATGAGTATTTGAGGATTTTTACTAATGATACCAAAAATGATTGGGATGAATGGTTACCATTTTTTAGTTTCTGCTTCAACACAACACCATGTGTAGATCATGGATATACGCCATTTCAGTTAGTATTTGGAAAAACATGCAATTTATTTGATATAGCTTATTGTATTAAACCAGATCCTTTGTATAACTACGAAGCTTATGAGAAAGAATTGAAATTCAAACTTCAAACCACACATTTAAGAGTACGTGAAGCAATTGTACGAGCAAAAACAAAAAGAACTACACAACTCAACGCTAAAATTGAAAATACAGATTTACAAATTGGCGATACAGTTTATCTAAGAAATGAAAATAGACAAAAACTAGATGCAGTAAACTCCGGACCATTCACAATAAAAGAACTAATGGACTGTAATGCAGTAATCTTTAACCAGAATAATCAACAAAGACTTCAAGTTCATAAAACGCGCCTTACGAAATTTAAACCTTTAGAACAAAAAAGATAATGACAACAAATACAATGTTTATTACACTCAAAATTATCGTTCCTTAAAAAAAAGGGGAAGAGAGCCCTCAAAACAAAAATGATTTGTATACTGAAAATTATTTGTAAAGGTAAGAACAAAGCATAAACGGAAAATTTATTATTGTATACCATAATTTTCTTTTAGGGGGAAGGTGTAGTGGAATTTTCCACAACATCTTTTTCTGCATCGCAAATTTATTATTTCCCACGAGAAATAATGAATTATGCTTAGCTTAACGACAACGTGCCGACTTTTGGTTACCTGACCGGCCGATGTCATCTAACACCCCATGCGCGGCTCGAATTGACCACGCAGCATTAATTCGTGTGAACATGCTTTATTCTTTCCTCAGGTAATGTGTAACTTTTCTAACTAATAAAAATCATTCATTCAATGTCCAACAAGCAAAGTGTATACATCGTGTCCTGATGACAGACCCGTGCGCCTTCTCCATTAATGTTCGCGAAGTACAGTACAATTCCCCTAGGAACGCCTCTAAAAATTGCTTCTGGGATTCCTCCTGGGGTTTCATCCGGAATTCCTGCAGGGATTTCTTCAGGAACTGCTACAGGGATTCCCCAAGAAGTTCCTCCACGAACTTTTCTTAGAATTTCTTTAGAATTTCTTCAGGATTTCGTCCTGGGATTCCTCCAGGAATTATTCTCGAGATTTCTCTGAGAATAGCTGAAGGGATTCAATTTATCTAGAGATTCCTCCAAAAATTGCGCCAGATACTCCTCTAGAGATTTTCCAGGAGTTCCTTCGGAGATTCCTTCAGGAATTCCTACAGGCATTCCTCTTGGATATCCTCCAGGCATCCCTCCAAGAATTCCCACAAGAGTTTTATTCAGAGATTCCTCCAAGAAATCCTCCTTCAGGACTTACTCCAGGCATTCTTCCAGGGATACCTCCAGTAATTGCTTCTGCTTTTTTTTTCCAAGAATTCCACCAGGAATTTCTACAGAAATTTATCCAGGAATTCTTCAAGAAATTCCTCCAAGGATTTTTTTCCAGGGCCTCCTACAGGAATTCCTTCAAAGATTTATCCAGGAAAGACTTCAGGAAATCCTCTAAGAATTCAACCTTGGCATTCTTCCAGGAAATTTTTCAGATATTTCTCCAGAGACTCCTCCAGGAATTGCTTAAGGGATTCTTCCAGGGATTTCTCCATTAATTTTTCCATGAACTTCTCCAAGGATATTGTCAGAGATTCGTCCAGGGAATCCTCCAGAAATTTTCTTCAAGGGTTCTTCCAAAAAATTGCGGAATTTCTTAAGAATTTTTTGGAGAAATTTATCCAGCAATTTCCTTCCAGAATTCCTCTGGAGATTTCTTCATGAATTCCTCCAGCAGTTCTTCCAGGGATTGGTCCAATAATTTATCCAAAAAATCTTTCTAAGAATTCCTGCAGGGTCTCATCCAGGAACTCCTTCAAGAATCACTCCAGGAATTACACCAGGAGTTTGTTTGGAAGTTTCTCCAGGCATTCCTCCAGGATCCTCTCTGGAGATTTTCCCTGGAATTGCTACAGGGATTCCTCCAGGAATTCTTCTTGGATTTTCTCCCATAATTTATCCACGAATTCCTAAAGGTATACTTTCAGAAATTCTTACAGGGATTTCTCCGCGAATTACTGCTTGGATTCTACAGGACTTCCTCCAGGCATTCCTGTATAAATTGCTCCAGGGATCCATCCAGGTGTTCCTTCAGGGATTTCTAGGGATTGCTCCGGGAATTTTCCAGGGATTGCTCCGGGAATTCCTCAAGTGATTTTTTTTTAAATTCTGGTAGAGATGAAAAACCTTGACAGGTACGCAATGTCCAGGCTTTAATGAAGAAAAAAAATCCCATAGTGCCTAAAATTCAATAATTCAAACAGCACCACTCAATTCCACGGTAATAATTTCCGTCACGACGTCAATCGTATATTACAAACTTCCTGCCGTGACGTTTCATGGTCCTCGATCCGAACGCTACGTGAGTTTCCCCGTCGAGTTACAATCTCGTCTTCCTATCAGTAGGAACCCACAGTCAGCTTGTGTCGCCGAAATTCACTTTACCATGTACATTGCACAGTTGAGTAAAGTACTGGCCCAAAAATTTATGAAACACCATCCAACGACTACCACCAAACTGAATGCCTGCCGCCTACCACCCGTAGTTCATATTTCGACTGCACTGACTGCTGACTGGAAGAGGCGGCGTAGGTGCAATAAAGTAACACTCCCGTGGCAGATGTGCATAAATATGTGATTAAGTGTCTGGTGGCATGCGATAGTTAGCACACGGACAGCGAAGAAGTTCCTAGACCCAGAGTTGAAGGGAGGAAAACTTTGAAAAATGTCTTCTCATGGTCGCCCTCGCTGCTGCTGCTGCTGCTGCGTCTTTTTCATTCACGAAAATGTACTCCAAACTGTTTCGACGATTACAACGATTCGCAAACCGAGCAGCAATGAAGAAAACCTGTGGCAGTCGCCGCGGTCGCCAAGTCGAAGCCAATTCGAGGGACCAGCATTCCAGAAGACTGCCTAGCGAGTGATTTATGCACAACTGCAACAATTTTCCGTCACGTTTCTCCGAACACTGTGTCTTTTTTGGGATGGACTGGAAGAATTGCTGCGATTTGGGCATTTCATTTTCAATGCATTTTCTGTTTGTATATTTCTTCATTGTTGAGATGTACGTTCTTTGTGAAATGCCCAGTTTAAGTATTTTATTGCGTTAAAATAATTATATTTTTTCGTTAACCTTCGATTTTTCTTGTTTATTTCGGTTTCCTTTTCCTTTCTTATTTTATTTTACTTTTTTCTATTCCTGATCTGTTTCCCCTTTCCATTCTCTTTTCCCTTATTTTTATTACATATTCTTTTCGATTTCCTATTTTTAATTCTACTACTAATCTTTTGGGATTGCATTTTATATTGAACTTAACAGCTCGTTACTTTGAAAATGTTACCAAATTTGATACAAATTGATCAACCCTAAGAGTAACAAACGCAGAACAGGATATATTTTCGTCCTCTTCTTTCCGTCGCTCGCACTAGAATTTTGCCATTCTTAAGAAGTGCAGTCGTTCGTGAAATAGTTCTCTTCTCCGCTGTTCTCCGATCGAAATCTTTCCAAGAAAGCGAAGGTGGTGGCCGCAGTCTGTTTCGGCTCCTTGGTAAGTGGAGGAGGATCGTTGGTTCTACCATTCCCGGATGATGGCGCTAAGCCAACAAGACGACGAGACCCACCAACGTCCTTCTCGCCGCTTCTTTGTGTGAAATACGGAACAAACAAAGTCAGTCTGTTTTCTGACTTTCTCGTTCGTCCGGCTCCACTTCGCACCGTGCGCTGCCGTCCAAGGTGTACATTTGATGGCCTCTACAGTTTTGGGCAGCCGGCAATGTCAGCCCCAGCTAGTCATTTCAAAACTGTGAGCCCCCGGTTCCGCTTTCGTTTGAACTGAGTGAAGGCAAATACCTAATAAATTTTAAATCCATTGGATTTGTATCCTTTTTGTTTTCGTTTCGGAACGGTTCGGTTGGTCAAAGTGATGGTGGTGGTGAGGGTAGGTTTGCTTTCGGTTGAGTGCACGGTTTAGTGATGTTAGAATGTGAATTTGTCAGATAAAATTCACTTTAAGCGGTGCAGTTTCAAGTAAGAAAAGATGTTCGCAAATGAAAAACATTTTATTGTTGGAAAGTATAATAGGATACTATGTCGTCTTCAATCGTAGATTGCACAGATTGGAGAATCATTTACATTTGGGGCTGTCCATAACCACGTGATCATTTTTTTGGGACTTTTCAACCCCCCCCCCCCCGCGTGGTCATTTGTCCATACAAAATTTTTTATGTGTCCATACAAAATGATCATTGGCTGAACCCCCCCCCCCCTATGACCACATGGTTTATGGACAGCCCCTTTGGCAACGGGTAATAGCACTATCAAAATAAACTTTACAGTAATACCCCGCCAAGAATTGGGAGATCCCCTTGTAGTCTTCACAGACCGCAGAGGACAAGCTTCTTCAAAAGCTTTCATGATGAAAGTAGTTGCAGTATCAACGGCATCATCTAACTCACTTGGAGTGTCAATAGATGGTGAGTATCCATGGAATTCGTCCACAGCTAAATCAGTTAAAGATCACAGTTAGTTGACCGGGGATTCCTAAAACGCAAAGTTTGTGAAGTAACATTCACATGATCAAAAAAGATCTAGCGATGATAAGATAAAGATTCTTGAAGGTTGGGTGGTTGCCTATGTTAATTTATCCAAGATCTGTACTACTTAAGTATTCTATCAAACTGAAGCCTCTCAAGTTAATGTCTGAGCTACCCCAGATGATATCGTGAGCATTAGCATCACTGCCAACAATTTGCAGAAGACCTTTTGAAGTGCAGTATGCAATGACTTGTTTGAAAGCATCTATAGGGGATGGTTCATCATAGGATAAATACACCGAACAATAGACTTATTTCCTGTTGAGGTTTCCAACAGATGCATCAATTGTGACAGCACATACATCGCTGATGGTTAATTCAGAAAAGAGTGTAGCAACGAATGCGTTTTTGACAAGCACACAGGCTCGAGGCATGACACGCGGGTTTGCCATTCATCTTTTACTGAGAATAGCAAACACCGGGATCACAAGGTTTGCTAGATAGAAATTCCCCTTACGAAAGTAAGGTTCTTGGACTAACGCCACTTGGGTTGTACCATTTTGCATAAATCTGTAAAAATTGATCGTTGCTATTATTTAATGCAGTAGATGGATCTAAGTTGTGCGAAACGTAGCCACTACCCAAACTAGGCAAGATTAAACCCTTTACAATCACAGCACAATAAAACACAGCAGCAGTTAAACCAGATCGGTATCGATTGGAAAACGCCAAAGGCGAGGATACACAGAATTCACTGTGTAGCACAAGGTCCACTGCACCATTGCTCTGGTTAGCGCAGTAAGGACAAAATACTGTGGAGGCCGCCCTGGTACTAAACATGCTCCATAAGCGGTAAGGTTTTATTAGCCCCCCCTCTAGCCATATTATTCCTTGGCACGGTAAGCTTATAACCGTATCACACCATGAATTAGGGGTCACCTGTTAAACTGCAGAAAGAGTAATTTTCAACACTTACCGGTGCCTTCTATCGTGTTACTATCAGATTATACTAAACTATTTGTTTGAACTTGTGACTCTCCAAAATACTGAGGAGTTCTACCTAACTAAAGATAAAAAAAACATTCCTTGAAAATAACGAGATTCACACGATGCTCATAATAATATTTACAGTCTAATCTCCATAAGCCCAAATTTTTCCAAAAAATAATGAAAGTTAACTATGTTATCTACAGTAAAGATCGTTACAAACATGGCTATATAAATTTTACTTCAAAACTTTTTCTTGAATCATAGAAAATTAGTAAAAGTTTTTCATTTTATAATTCGCTATAGAAAGTATCGCAAATCTACATACAATGGATAAGTTAGAATCATAAACTAGAATCGGTAATATAGATATAACGCAATGAATTAGAATGGGTGATAATTGATTTGATTGATTCACAAGTAGTGGAGTATAAGTAGTGTGGCTCGATCATTCAAAGGTCATTAGTTCGACACTGACTTGATGAGAATTGTTATTTTTGAAACTTTTTTGGTCGTATAAGATGCTATGTTACGACGCAATATTGCACACTGCACATCGCATATGCACGTATATCGAATCCACATTTGTACGCATAAGGCTTTTTGCTGCATCATATGCGATGTAACTTAACCGTATAAAATGTATAATACGTATAACACGGTTATAAACCTCGTTATACGTGCAAATTGCTTTTTCGGGACCTAGCCAGTTCTCGTCGTTGGGATTCTATGGGGCTCTAGGGGCGTCTCAGAGGGTCTCAGGGGATTTCAATTGAGTTCCAGAGGGTCTCAGGGAGTACCAGGAGATATCAGGGGCGTGTCAAAGGGATCCCATCCCAAGTAACAATCTTAATTCTATTTGGTTTTATTTGTTTTTATGATAGTTTTATCAGAACATTGTATATTCTAGTTGATCTTATCGGAGTCTCAGCTGAGCACAACTATTCTTCGTCAATATGTGGTTTTAAAAACACCTCCAATAATACTTGAGGTTCAGTTCATAAAACCATAAACACAACAAGAACTGTTGAACTTATTGTCAGTTTTATAAGGTTCTTGTAGTTATCTTCAATCATCCGTTCTTGATCAAGAGTAACTGTTCTCGCATAAGAACAGTTTGGTACATGAAAAATACAAGAAAAAACTCAAGCATCAGATTTTGATTCTCATCGTTCCATTATTGCTGCCAATCAAGAACACCTACCCGGAAACCCAACCGCAACGCGGTGCAGTGCCAAGTTCCTCCGGTTGCAGCATTCGAAATGAGGTGGGTATGGTCATCTACACACCAAATTTTGATTTTCTCATCCAGCAAAACGAATTGCTGGATAAGCATCAGCAAATTACATTTTGCTGAAAGATCGGTTCTGCTAACTGATTATTCAGCAAACATTGAAAAAGCTGGCTAATCAGCAAAACACTTGTCAAACACTTACAATTTTCTGTAAGAAATGTTGCGCGCCTCCTCATCCCGACTTCCAAACCGACGTGAGAACTAGCAGAGATCATGAAAACTCCGGCAAAAAAGTCTTCGGCAGCTTAGAGAATAAAGCGCAATGTTTTAAAGTATGTCTCTTACATTTGTACACTGCTGGCTTAATCAATTTCAGCTAATTAGAAACCATTTAAATAAAAGTTTTTGAAAAAAAAAAAACAAACAAAAAATGCAGCCGGAATCGAGCACGGACAAAATTGCTGGTTGACCAGCAAAGTATGCTGTCAGAACGCATTGCTGAACAGCCAGCAAAAATATATTGCTGAATAGATTGCTGTATCTACAGCATGTCAAAAACCAGCAAAATTTTGCTGGTTTCCAGCGAATTAAAAATAGTGTGTAGGACGTCGTTTCCCGTGCAATCGGGGTTCCAATCATCGATCTTCAAAATCAACAACTACTTACCTGTTGAAAGTGCTGACCGGAGGAATGAGGCACTGCACCGCATCAAGGCCGGTTATCGAAAAAGGTCTGCCTGGTTGGCAACGGTACCGGGCTGATAAATAAATTCATCGGACGAGATTCACAAAATCCATCGCGGTGCGATAATTTATTGTTTGTTTACAATTTGGCGTACATATTTTATGACGTTCTTGGCGGAGTTTGCATAAACCTATATCAAGAACGTTATAAACCTGAGTACTCTTGAGTAATACTTCTTACCCTTGCATAAGATGAAATAAATTTAAGGCGTTCTGGATGGAGGCCAACCAGGCTGCATTGAGAACGTTATAAATCCTAGTATTCTTGATTTATGCTTTTCGCTCTGGCATGAGTTGAAAGATATTTAAGACGATCTTATGGTGATGTTGATTAAAACCATCGATGATGGACCGACCACTGGCCTAGATTTCAATGGAAGCCATGTTGAGAAAACTCATGAGCAATGTTCGCATGACCAGGAATAGAAATTTTTAAATATTTTATTAGTGCGTTATAATGGAAGCGCGTTGCAATTTTTGGAAGTATCTTGCAACATATACATATACGATGAATTTCGCTTGGCATTTGGCATCCTTGTTACACCACGGAAATATTTTCAATTTGTGTAATAAATTAATCCCGATTACAATAATGTGTCATTTTCATTGTGTTTTTTAATTTCAATTTAATTCATCAAACTTTTCTGTCGACATAAAAGCTGCGTCAGCAACAACACTGACAAATTTATTATCGTTTTATCGTGCACTTGAAGAATTCTACAAGGAGAGAGCAATTCGCCTTGAGGACAACTTGGGAAGTACAACAAGTTTTAAGAGAAATTTAAAAACAACTCTCCAAGAGCATCTTAGGATGGGCCTCTTTGGTCTTATGGCGGGTTTATGGTTGAGTTGATGTCGTGTTGCAGAGCAATTTGGTTTATGCATGGTTTTAAAGAACAGGTGTTGAAGAATACTTCAAAAGCATTATAAAATTAATTTTGTTACTTGGGATGGGGTTTCAGCGGAGTACCATAAGGTCTAAGGACGATTCCAGGGGGTCACAGGTATATTCAGGTCATCTTAGGGGCGATTCAGAGATCGGCGTACTGGCGTAGCCAGCTTTATCTTTTTTTTATTCCCTCTCCCAATAAACACTGAAAAAAAGAATGGGAGAGGCGGTACGTGATTTCGTACGTAAAGAGAAAACCCTGACTACGCTATTACCCTGGGGGTCTCCGAAGCATTTCAATTGATCTCGATGGTGTTTTAGGAGTTCTCAGAGGATCTCAGGGGGCTTTGCTGTGTCCCAGAGTTGTTTTGGGGGGCTTAAGAGGCGTTCCAGGTCTCAATAGCATTTGAAGGAGTCCCAGGGGGTATCAGGATGGCTGGGAAGTTTCCAGTCGTCTCTGGGGCATTTCTCTTGATCCCGGGGAGTTTCAGAGTGTCCCAAGGGTGTTTAAGGGCCATTCCAGAGAATTTCAGGGGGTTCAAGGGAGCTCAAGGAGGTCTAGCGGTGCTTATAAATATTATCAGGTTCAGCCTCTGAAAGGCGCTATTGGCGATTGAATCTAGATAGGTCAAAATAACATTCTCGTCAGTGGTTTCAGGGGGTACCATGAGGTCTCAGTGGTGTTTTATGGGATCCGAGGGAGTCTCGGTGGAATTTCAGTAGGTCTCAGGAGCATTTCAGGGGTTCCAACGGGTTTCAGAATGGTTCGAGGAAGTCTCAGGAGGAGTGCTTCCAGGGGACTCATGGGCGTTCCAGATGGTGTCAGGAGTTTTAGGGGATCCCAGGAAGTCTTAGAAGTCGTTTCAGGGAGTCTCAGGGGGACTGCAAAGAGTCTCAGGGATGTTTAATATCTCTCAGGGGCATTTCAGGAGCTCTTATGGGCGTTTTGGACGGCTCCCTCCCCGAGCAGAGGAGAATAGCAAGTTAATAACTACGAAATCACATAACCTGTTTTTATATCTTGTTTTGTTATTATTAAATTATCAAGGCATAGCGTTTCCATAACAAATTTTGTTGGACAATCTCATTTTGTAATAATCAAGCTATTGATATACATTAACTAAATTACATTCAAATAACTTGTTTTGTTGAAGTACAAGTTTAGTTATTGTTGTACTATTGATCAACTTATCAGCAATAGCACAACAGTAACAAGTTTTGAAATCACATCAACAATTCGACAATTATGACCTGTCCCTTTGTGTTGTTCCATTTTTGTATTCAGTTAAAAAGGAAATTCCTGAACGACTTCTTTTAAGCATTCCTTAAATAATTTTCGGATAAGCACTTGGAAGTTCAGGAGGAACCTTTTGATAAATCCCTGGAGAAGTCTTCAAGAGAACTACTGGCTCAATTTTCTTAGAAATTCCGAACTTAATTCTTCTGAGCAATTATTAGGATTCTTGGCAGAATCTTTTGAAAAACTCCTGGAGAATCCTTCGGAAAAACTCATGGTGAAATCCTCAAAGAAATTAAAAAAAAGACACTACACCGTCTTCAACCAGAGGCTGCACAGACTGAACATTACATACACGAGACAACGGACAACACACATAACACCCTGTGGCCCGTTTAACGAAAAGTTTTCCCCGACTGGAGCGATAATCGAACCCGCACTCCGTGGCTTACGAAACGCTTAGACGACTGACGCCGCTAACCGCATGGCCTCGAAGCCCAATTTTCAGAGAAATCTTAAGATGAACTTCAGGACAGATGATCACAGGAAATTCTGAAGAAACCCTTGAAGGGATTCTATGCAGGCTTTTGGAAGAATTTCTAGAGGAGTCTTTAAAAATCCATGAAAGATTCCGTCAAAGAACTCTCGGAGAAATTTCTGGAAGATTTTTGGAGTCATTTATGGAAAAGTTTATGACCAAATCAGTCGACAAATTTTTGGAAGAATTTTATGACAAAGTCATTTGATAAATAGGAGTTTTTGACGGAATCCTTAGAAAAATAAATAGAGGAATTTTTGAATAAAATATTGCAAACATTTCTGGTGAAAGTCCTGTAGGAATCATCAGAGGAAGTTCAGGAGAAATTATAGCAAAATTTTTGGAGGAATTCTTGTAGAATCCAGGAGGAATATTCGACATAGTTCTTGAATCCAGGGAAAAATCAGAGGAATTAAAACAATCCTTCCAGGGAAATTGTAATAATCTGTACAATATTTCCAATTTCCCAAAAATTATCTACAAAACTGTTGAGCATTCTAAAAACTCTTCAGTTTCTATGCAGAAAAAAAAACAAAGGTCACACGTGCTCCGAAAACAATTAAAGTAAATAACAGGTGGAAATCAAAGCTCGTCGTATTTGATAATATAGAAATTATTAAAGTTCGACTTCAAATCTCTTAGAATGAATTAAAAGCTGAATATAGTGTTTTTCGATCATTTGAAAATATTTCTTACGTCAGAGT
The DNA here is from genome assembly GCF_035046485.1 of Aedes albopictus. Lineage (NCBI taxonomy): Eukaryota > Metazoa > Arthropoda > Insecta > Diptera > Culicidae > Aedes > Aedes albopictus. The sequence continues at coordinate 112,096,476 of NC_085137.1, forward strand.
GATGAACCTCATGTTATTGGCGGGTTTGTGAGACAAAGCAAATAATTTTACATAATAAGTATTATAACTTATTTAGTAACGAGTTTGATATCATAGCAAATTCTGCTCTCCGATTATTATCAATAACATATTAATATCAAAATATGTTATTGATTTAAAGCCTCAAAAAAAAAAAATATGTTATTGAAATGTTTTCCGAATCCACTGTTATTATGTTGTTATTGAAACTAATAAAACAAGTTATTAAAATGATTTTCCAGGAACATTTTCTGTTATGGAATTTGTTATTTTGCCGCATATGACAGACAAGTTTAAAACACAATGTGTTATGGTAATAATTTAAAAATAATCGATTTTATTTTTCAGCTATTTTGCCCAAATAACACAGCTCCTTATGCTGTTGTTATTCCCTTCTACTCGGGTCTTGGAACACCCTCTAAAGGTTGCTGAAACACTCCAGAAACAACAGTTAAAAGCCCTTGAAGTGCCCCTGAAATTCATCTAAACGCCCCTAAAACCTTCATTATCCCATTGAACCGCTCTTGAAATTCCCGTAATCAATTCAAAATGCCTCTGAAATTCCTTCGCATTTTCAACGATCATAGAACGCCAAAAATCCCCTGAAACTACCCTGAGAAACTTCTGAAATGATATCAAACGCAACAAAATACAAAAGCGCGATCATTCGAGGGTTAAAACCTATTGATACGCCCTTGAAATCTTCGTAACCCCTTTGCAATGAAATCTTGAAACTGCTTGTTATGACCTTAAAATGCTCCCTGAGACCCCCTGAAACTCTCTGAAATCCCGTGAGAGAGCGTTCATATACGGCGTAGCATTTTGTGGCCTATAAATATTTTACGTCTCCTCCACTCTCGTAGCTGGTTTTCTCATACCTAGTACATGACTTGTCACACAATCACAGACTTCTGGTGGTTTATGAACGGCCCCAAAGTAAGATTCTTCTGAACTTGTTTTGGGATATTAAGGTCGTTAGGAAGTGAAATCAAAAGCTTGTATTGTACTTTCAAGTTCATAAGCAATATATGTATAACTTTTCGGAGAATCAAGTTCAACGAAACCAGAATTGAACCAAACATGAACTTCTGAGTTCGCTCTCCAAGTGAAATTCGAAATTTTGGCTGCTTGGGATGCTGCATCATACAACGATTCCTAAGGCGCTGCTCCTGAAAACCTTGAAACCCATTTAAACACCCTTGAAATGACATGAATCGCCTTTTAAATCTACATAAGAAGCTCAGGTGCGCTAGTTTTGCATACAAAGAGATTTGTGCGCTCGAAATCGTAAGTAGGTGCTGAAGTCGGCCATTATGGGGCCCATTTTGGGATTCTTACATGACTGTCTTGAATGTTCATGCAACTGCCAAACCTTATTTTGAACTGTAGCTGTTTTTTCACAATCTGTTGGACAATTATGGTGGCCTAGAGCTGTCACTTTCGACACCAAATATTGATAATAATTGATTATTTAAATTTGTTTTCAACTCCTATCAAGGCACTTCCATTAAGTACCAATTTCAAACGAAACAACATTCGGTAGCACCCGTCATGGTGCAATGTCCCAACAGTTAATCAACGATAGGTTATCGAACAAAAGTCATAAACGGCGCCGCCTGTCCAAACAGTGTAATTTGTTATTTCCATTCTGACACGTGGATTGATATTGATAAGCATGGGATCATTCATTAGGAAGCGTGCTCCCCAAAGACTTCCAAATATTGTAGCCGCTGTTTTTAGTGACTCAATACGATTGGGATTCGATTCCGAAATTTATGAGCTGATTACAAGCGCACGTCCATCTTTCCTTTTTTCGTTGTTGAGCTAATCGCATTATTTGATCGGTGCACACGGTGCGTAACGACTGTTCACGCGAATCAGTCAGTCAACCGCAAACGGGTCAAAATTCACCGACAGAAAGCATCGGGGACCGGGACGGATGAAAAGGGATCCACCTTTTTTTTTTTTAAAGAGGGAAATTTCCCTTCAAAGAGGAATAGACTCTGTGGACGGGGAAAAACGTCTGGAATGTTTTTTGAAGGAATCCGTTATTTACTGCTTCGTTCCGATTGAAAACGATGGAAATGAAAGAGAAATCATCGACCAAGTGATGAAAAGTGGGTAATCGTTTTGCGGCGGAAAACAGATCCGGAAACGGGGCAATGATGGAAGGAAATGAAATCGGTAAGGGATTCATTCGATTCCCATTTTCCGTTTGAGAGCGGCAAGCCTTCGCTAACCATCGACAGGCCGGCTGTTCGGGCTTAAAAGAAATTGATCATCAATATTAATTTCTATTCCCGATCAGCCTAGATAGCCGTGTAGTGTCGGTAGCAGTTCCTTCAACTGGCTAAGAATAACACTACGGACCGTCTGTTCCGGTGGTAAGAGTCCACTAACAGGTGACCCCTAATTCATGGTGTCAAGCGGCTTAATGCGTACCGTGCCTAGGAATGAATGGTTAGGGGGGTCTAATAAAAACCTAGCCGCTAACGGTGCCTGTGGAGTACCAGGGCACCCTCCACAGTATTTTTGCCCTTGCTGTGTTAAACGGAGCAATGACGCAGTGGACCTAATTTGTCTCCGGGATAATCGGCTACTTTTCTTAAGTCTCAATTCCGAGGCTTAACAAAAGTGGGTAAATGTATATTTTCATGACTGGAATCAAGTTTGTACAGGTAAATCTTCATCACGCAAAAGGTGCTTCTGCTGTGTTGAGTCGAAGGTTTAAAAAAGAAGGACTGGAAGTGGCGCTTATTCAAGAGCCATGGTCCAATAAACGAAAGATTCTTGGTGTTCTGACACAAAATAGTAAACTATTTTATGATGAGCAACAAGATTCTCCCAGAACTGCTGTCCTAGTACGTAAAACGTTCAAATGTTATCCTATTACAGAGTTTATCAGAAGGGACATTGTTGCGGTCATGGTAGAGGTACCAACCACTAGGGGTAAAACTGAGATCGCTGTGGCTTCAGCTTACTTTCCTGGTGATGTTCCTGAGGTACCTCCTCCTGAGATCGCATCATTTGTTCAATTCTGTAAAGAAAACAACAAATCGTTCATCATTGGCTGTGACGCCAATGCGCATCACACGGTTTGGGGTAGTACGGATATTAACAGTCGAGGTGAGTCACTATTAGAGTATCTGTCTTCGAACAATATAGACATTTGTAATAATGGTGATAAACCTACTTTCTTAAATGCAATCAGACAAGAGGTCTTGGATCTAACACTGTGCAACGCTGCAATCTTTGACAAGATCACAAACTGGCACGTGTCAGATGAGATTTCTCTATCTGATCATAAACACATAATCTTCAATTGGAGCGGTGGAGATTATTCTAGAACTGCATTTAGAAATCCCAGGAAGACAAACTGGGATCAATATGTAGAATTGTTAAATTCGCATTCATTTACAATGGGGGAAACTATCGATTCAACCCAAAAGTTGGAATCATTTTCTCAAAGAGTAAATGAAAGTATCATCAATTCCTTTAACAGCAGTTGTCCCACCATACAATCGTCTTCTACTAGAGACGTGCCATGGTGGAACTTTAAACTGGATCGCCTAAGAAAATTTTCTCGTAAAATGTTCAATAGAGCGAAACAAACGGGAGATTGGACTCAGTATAGGAAAGCCCTGACTGAGTACAACAACGAAATACGAAAATCTAAAAGAAAATCTTGGGTGCTGACATGTGAAAACATAAACAGTACTCCTGTAGTTGCTAGACTACAAAAAACGCTTGCAAAAGATCATGCAAATGAATTGGGAAATCTGAAGCGTGACGATGGAGCTTTTACCAAAACTCCTCGTGAAACTTTGGATTTAATGATGGAAACCCATTTTCCGGGTTCGGTTCTAAGTGTGGATTCCAATGATACTATATCTCTGGAAGGTGAAGGATGTCCTAGTATAAACTCAATGGAGTCAAATAGTACAGTAAACACCGCCTCAGATTTAGCTGATGAAATCTTCACGAAGGCCAGAGTGGAAAATGCGATAAGATCTTTTCAGCCTTTTAAATCTGCAGGAGTTGATGGGATATTTCCAGCACTGATTCAAAACGGAGAAGCGGTGTTGGTTCCATCACTAATTGAGATGTTCAAGGCTAGTTTAAGATTAAATTACGTTCCATCAAAATGGAGACTTGTAAAAGTTATCTTTATCCCGAAAAAGGGGAAACGAGATAAAACGCATCCGAAAGCATATAGACCAATTAGTCTTTCTTCAGTTTTGTTGAAGACTATGGAAAAGGTTTTGAAGGATTTTATCAATTCTTCTTACATAAAAGAGCATCCCCTGTCTGACTTCCAGTTTGCTTATCAATCTGGTAAGTCAACGGTTACGGCACTTCACTCGCTAGTAACAAAGGTGGAAAAAACGTTTTCAGCAAAAGAAATAGCTCTATGTGCCTTTTTAGATATAGAAGGAGCATTTGATAATGCCTCCTATTCATCTATGAAGTGTGCCATGGAGAATAAAAACTTCGACCAATGTATCATACATTGGATTCATACTGTGCTTGCAAAAAGAGAAATCACCTCTGAGCTGGGAAGTTCTTCTATAACAGTAAGGGCAACAAAGGGTTGCCCTCAAGGAGGAGTCCTCTCACCACTAATGTGGTCCTTAGTTGTAGACGATCTTCTAAGAAGCTTGAAGGAAAGAGGTTTCGAAGTTGTGGGCTTTGCAGACGATATAGTCGTAATAGTGAGAGGAAAGTATGACGAAACTGTTTCGGAGAGAATGCAAAGGGCCCTAAACTATACACACTCATGGTGTATTAAGGAGGGCCTTAGCATCAACCCGACAAAAGTCGTAATTGTCCCTTTCACTAGGAGAAGGAAGATCAACCTAAAAGCTTTTCGGCTTGGAGGGATACAAATTCATCCTAGTGATCGAGTCAAATACTTAGGTTTGATTCTGGATGCCAAACTGAACTGGAATGCTCAAATTGAGTCCGTGATCGGTAAGGCAACAAGTGCGTTCTGGTTATGCTCCAAAACTATTGGCAGGAAGTGGGGCTTGAAACCAAAAATGATAATGTGGATTTATACTGCCATAATCCGCCCAAAAGTGACGTATGCTTCGTTTGTCTGGTGGCCAAAAACAAAAGAGGCTACCACGCAATCAAAGCTTGCGAAAATTCAACGTCTTGCGTCCATTGCTGTTACAGGAGCGATGCGAAGCACACCATCAAAAGCTTTAGATGCGATTCTCAATCTGCTACCTTTGCACGAGTACGTGCAATTAGAAGCAGAGAAGGAATTGCTGAGATTTGAACGAGTTGAAAAGTTTATGCCAGGTGATCTTGTAGGTCACCTGAGCATTTCACAATACTTCCAAAATAGGCCAGTAATGAAAATGATTAAAGACTGGATGAAACCTGTGGAGAACCATGATGTTCCTTACAAGTTGCACGAAACAACTCGTGCAGATTGGGAAGTCGGAGGTCCCACTGTTCGTCAAGGGTCAATCAAATTCTATACAGATGGCTCAAAAGTTGGAATAAAAACGGGAGCAGGAATCTACGGCCCTGGAATACAAACATCAGTGGCGATGGGACACTATCCTACGGTGTTTCAAGCAGAGATTCTTGCTATTTTGAAATGCGCAAATATCTGCCTTGAGAGAAAATACAGATATGCAAATATTTGTATTTTCTCAGATAGTCAAGCTGCACTAAAAGCATTGTGCGCTTACAAATGTACTTCAAAGCTTGTCTGGGAATGCATTCTTTCACTGCGCAGGCTGTGCCAAGGGAATTCAGTAAACTTATACTGGGTTCCAGGTCACTGTGGCATTGAAGGGAATGAAATGGCAGACGAGCTTGCTAAAAGTGGTTCCAACTTACAGTTTGCTGGCCCAGAACCATTCTGTGGTATATCAAACTGTACAATTAAAATGGACCTGAAACGCTGGGCTGAGCAGAGGGTGATATCCAATTGGATGGACGTCAAAAATTGCAATCAGTCAAAACGATTTATAACACCAAATGCTTATAAAACCAAAAAGCTCTTAGAGCTCAACAAGAGAGCTCTATGTACATACACTGGCCTAGTAACTGGACACTGCCCGAGCAGGTATCACTTGAAAAATATTGGCCATATTCAGAGTGATATCTGTCGTTTCTGTAATACGGAACGTGAAACCTCGGAACATCTGCTTTGCAGTTGTGGTGCTTTATACACGCGCAGGCAAAGATTTCTAAATAGTGGTTGCTTGCAACCCAGTGAGATCTGGTCTGCAAAACCTGGGAAGGTCTTGGAGTTTATCAATTCCATTGCACCTGACTGGGAGACGACGCGTCGTGGCAGTAGCTGATTACTTGACACATGGTAATTAGCTGGCTAGATGCGAATATCAAAACGGGACATGCCACAAAAGTTCAGCCTATTGGACGCAGTGGCTTAATTTCCCCAACAGGGGAGGAAAAAAAAAAAAAAAAAAAAAAACCATCGACAGAGATGAGTGGGACATTGTGGGTCGGATGGAAAGTTCTTCTCCGCATGGGTCAGTGGTTTGGTGGGTGATTCTGTTTTTGCCTCAATAAAATTCTTATTAATTTCAGTGATAGAATTCGTCTTCTAACTATAATGTTCTGATTCCTGACATCATCCGAAAATATCTACAAATTTTTCATCCGAAATTCAAACCCACGTTTAACGCAGCAACGATTGTGGTCCGATGAAAAGTTTCACGTTCCCCCAATTTGTACAGTTTGAGGAAACGGTGTGTCACAGAATTTGACAGTTCATAACTTTGTCTTCATCATCAAAAACCATCAACGCGGGAACGTAATGCTATCTCATGCTCATCTCTGCAGCACATACTCTGCACGAACCACAGACGACCGTCGACCATACATCTATTCTTTCGCGGTGCATTTCATTGCAGTAGGTATCAGCCTGCCAGTCATCCGACCAACCGAGAAGCGCTAGCCAGCCTGAAACTGCAGTTTAGAAAACCCTCGGGGCTATTACAATTATAATAATCATAGAAGGTAATAATCATGCGCTCGTGCCAGCACTACACTGCTGGCTCAGCAGCAGAGACCGTCGGGACCACGTGCGTTCATATTTCCATCATCGCATTTTGGCGCTTGGTCCAACGCTATTTATTTTGGTCCTTGGTGGTGGTTGATGGTCGTCTACTCGCTGCAGTTGAGAGCATTTGTCATTTTAATTGCAGTACCCCTAGTCTGTTCTGGTTTGTGTTATTTAGTGTGAATGATTGTGGATGAATTTAAATGCTTAAACAATTTTTAACTTAATTAGGGTAATGGTTCCCTTATTAAGCATGTGGCTCCCATTTTCATCCTACGAAAAACAAGGGATTGGAGCGCTGTTTGTTTAGTTTCTTATTTTTGTATTTTTTGTTAGAAGTGAGCACCCATGTAAACACAAAGAACGGAATCAATCGGTGCCGTAATCGCTTGTTTTCAAATAGGATGAATATGGGAGCGTGAGATTACTGATGGCACACATACCCTACTTACTTAAAATTGATTTTTCGTTTAAAATTATTTTTTGTTCATATTTAGTTTTAAAATTATCTGTTCTTAACACCTCAGTTTTGCAAAAACATATGTTTCTTGATTGAGTGTTCTAATTAGGTAATTCAGCTTTTGTGCCATTCAGCGAGAACTAAACATCAATTGTCTCAAAAACATAAATGACATTTAAGAAAATTCATAGAAGCACATCATGAAGATTGTTCTACTTTATAGCTATAACCTAGGTCCTTTAGAAATTCATTCTCCAAAGTTGTTTACGATATCGTAAATGCATAAAGGCAATGTCGCCAACAGACGCTACCAACCATACTTCAACATCCACCAGCAACGCGGTCGGTTGCTGTACTGCTACTAAGCGTCATAGAATTTATGTTGCTTTCTCCTCGTGATTAAAAAAACGAACCAAATGGTTGGTATTTGATAGTGTCCTATGGCCTCATTTGTATTTGTAACCGGCGAGCTTCGGATTCGACTAGAACCGATACCAACACAACCCACCAGAGTCATATGTTTTGTGCTGGCAGTATTTTGTCGATTTTGTTTCGGGGCGTTACGTCTGGGATACGACCAGTTATCGCCGGAATACAGCAAGAGGCGATACATAGCATTCAGTCGACATTCGTTTTACGTTGGGTTATGCTGTGAGATGGTGTATGAGACGCAACCATGCTGCTTGCAGGCGTTTATGTGATGAAGCGTTCAACGTACGGAAACATGGCCGATTGCGATTATTTACTAATAGGCTAAAATCGTCGAATATTATTCTTAAACCTTTGCTGAAAAATTGCTGGTGATTAAGAACGATGCAAGAACATGCACACATAGATAATCCTTCTTATGTCGTTTTCGTTTTTGATTCAGTTCCAACCTGGGTTGGAACTGGATGAGATCACAGTTTCAACCCCAACCCAACTTTGGTTTCGCTTGTACTAAAGTTTGTTTGAGTTTGTTTGACGATTGTTTGTTTACACATTTTCCGCCAATCCAGTTCCAACCCAGGTTCAAAAACGAATTCGACATTAGAGTAAAGGAGAGGAACCCATGGAATCTCTTTTTATTTCACCAGGTAAATTTCCGGTTCTTCTTGCTTCCCTGCTTAGATGTTATAAGATCTTCCGATTAACCATGTGTTTCAAACGATATTGAGCTATAGATGGAGACGCTTGGTTGCTGATGCTTGTGCTACGTAAAATGGCATTTTATTCCACATTCGTTTTTGAACCAAAAAAGATTAATTGCAATAGTTTTTGGTTTCCACTTTCGTATGAAAAATATTGTTATACAACTGTCAAAACTTAGTATGCCCCTAAAATTTGACAATTCCTCAATAAAAATGTAGGGAAAAAAAATAAAAAAAAAAATGCATGTTACTATACCTTACAACTAAGCTAATTAGAAAGTTGTGAAATTATACAGCCATTCCATAGAAAAACCACGTATGTGGCAACCCTAATCCCACCTAATGCATCTGACAGGAGCCAACATCTATCGTGTATCCACAATGGAATCCTTTGTGGATACCAAATGTTACATACAAGATGTTGGATTCTTAAAAATGGCGGCCTCGCACCATGGTGAGAAGAACGATATAGTGCAATTCCGATTGTCGTGAAACTAATGCCGTTTTTCTTTTTTAACTTGGGTTGGAACTGGATTGGCGGAAAATGTGTAAACAAACCACGTCAAACAAACTTTAGTACAAGCGAAACCGAAGTCGGCTTGGGGTTCAAACTGTGATCTCATCCAGTTCCATCCCAGGTTGGTTTTGAACCAGTTACCCAATTTTAAACTTCTTTTTTTTGTTTGAATTCTAGTTTTCAGGAAAAATGCGGTGAATCGGTCAAATTATGTTTTTGTGTAAAAAAAAAAATGGCGTGACATATCAAAAAACCAGAAATGTAGTTTTTGATATATGACTTTAAATGTAGAGAGTCGTATAATTTGACTGCTCTAAAATCGCCTAAAATTTTAAATTCTCGTAAAACTATACCTTGAATTGCTTATTTGAGTGATTCCTGGTCTTTTTGGTATCCATACATGTATAAGGATTTAAAATATAATCAAAATAAAAATAAATGTTCTAACTAAGTTCAATTTCCGAAAAAGTTTCTTACTAAATAACATGCACAGTCCTGCAACAACGTATCTGGTCACAAATTTTGACAAAAAAAACATACGAGCATTACTTCAGAAATGTAGATGCATTATCTAAGGAGTTCTGCTTGTCTTTCTACAGCATCCTCTCGATTTCTTTAATTCAAATCATTTTTTGGATATTCTCTCATAAATTCAATTAAAAAACCTTTTAAAAACCTTCTGAATAAATTTCTTTAGAGGTATTAGTTTCCATCTTTCTTTTTTATCAACAATGTATCAGACAGCGATTCATCAAAATTCTTTTTCATTCAAATGTTCATATTTTTTTTCAACCAGGATCAAAAGCGCTGAAATATTGACTAACATAAACTAAGTACCGGGGCAAGAAAAAATTTTCTATTTTCAAAAAATTGTCAAATAGCTGTAACTTTTTGAAAAGTGCATCAAAAAACCTCAAAACTTTACTGTAAGTTGATCAACTAGTTATGTGTCAATGGTTCAAATTTGGGAAAGATCGGGCTATGCTACAAGAAATTAGCAATGTTCTAGAAAGAGTCATAATTATCCGATATCCAACTTTGAGCTGTTATATCACCGGATTCAATCAACCGAATGCAATGAAATTTTGAGCGTTCATGACTTATATTGTTAGCTCTGAAAAACTTTTGACGGGACCTAAAGCTATTAACACGAAAGAAAATTATAGCGTTTAGATTATTTTTCTGATATAACACTATATTATCGTAAATTTCAACATCACTTCAAAATTCAAGATGGAAGTTATAGTTTATTTGAATTCCTTCTAATTGACTTCAATATGATTATGTTTTTAAAGGGAGGTAACAAAATAACCGACAATAAATTAAAAAAGTAAGGTGAAGCATATTAAAATTAAACCAATTTACTAAAAAAAATCACAAAATAAATGAAATTGCTTTAACTTTTATTCTTATTAATTATATAATCTAGTTTAATCGATCTTTTTTCAAAGATCAATATCAAAATTGCATTGCATTCGGTTCATTGAATCCGGATATATAACAGCTCAAAGTTGACTGTCGAATAATTATGACTCTTTCTAGAATATTTCTAACTTCATGTAGAATAGCCCAATCTTTCCCAAATTTTAACCATTGGTGCACAACTATTTGATGAACTTACAATAAAAAAAAAAATGATTTTTTGATGCACCTTTAAAAAGTTAAGGTACCCCGGGGCAAGTGGGACCTAAAAAAATGCTAGTTTGATTTTGTCAAGCCAAAAAATTCTAAACATAAATAATTTTAAAATTCCAATGATTCTAAAAGACATTGTTGGTATATTTCTTCTTATTAACGGTCATTAAAACTATTTCAAATTTTTTACATTCTGTATATTTTGCATATAATGAAAAGTGGAGCAGATTTTCATTTACTCCGTATCACGGGGCAAGTGGGACTTATTCGGAATATCTATACAAATGGCTTAATATAGTTGCTGCATATATGTAAGGCAGCATAAATTATAAATATCTTATACGAATTACTATGTTTAGCGATTTATGTTAGAAGATTTTTGTGGTATCGTGCATAAATTACGTAACACATATAATAACGAATCACTGAGAAAAAAATTGATTTAACTCTAGCAGCTCGTGCAAAACAAATTGATTTTTTTTATACAAAAAGCGCCATTAAGTTAAAAGCCGAAAGATTTCCAAACTTGCTTTTCATATTACGTAGTTGATGAATCTCGCCAAAAGATTTTTCGTGATTTACAGATGTTATGTTTTTTCTTACACAATTTTACGGTCATTGAATAAATATTTTTATATCTTGAACTTTGAACGTTTTCCAATTTTTTTCATACTTTATGGCTGGTTCCTTAACACTCAAGAAAACTCATTATGCAGTGAAAAACGAAAAAACAATAGAATTCGCTTAGACGAAATATGAAAAAAGATGGTTTGAAAAAAATATGTTCTACCCAAGACTTTACCATTTTAAACAATAGCCTCATCATCAGAGTAGAAGTAATTAAGTATAATTCAACGATTGATTACTTAAGGCGCCGAATTTTTACTTCACTTTTGTGTAAATTTCGACTTAGGATGAAGAAAGCGAGATTATACTATGAATTGTGTTTGTTGACTCCCATAGGTCTCACTTTCCCCAGATGCTGAAATGCACTGGGGCAAGTGAGAGCAGTTAACTAAAGGTAATAAATGAAAATAAATTACAGCTTTTTCGCCTAAAATAATTTGCAAGCACTTCAAATATCATCCTGAAATCGAAAAAGTTTTACATTATTTTTTATGCTATTTCAAAACGACGAATGTAGTAGAGTACGTTAATCTCACTTAGTGAATTGAAAATTACATATGAACAACAATAACATATATGGTCTATTTATGGTGAGAACAATAACAATTTTTGAATTCAAAGTATCCGTTGGTGTGATACCTATGTTTTCCAGGAAGAATGTTTGCCTTAAAAATGAAAAATAAAAAAAATTATAGCTGTAGGTCTCACTTGCCCCGGATTCTCACTTGCCCCGGGGTACCTTACAGCTATTTTACCATTTTTGGAAAAGTTAAAATTTTGCCTGTCCCGATCATTTTGCCCATCCTCTGTATTTACATACTAAAGCTAATATGATGAAATTTTCGAAAATGTTTTCCAAGAGTGATCTTTAAGTATATGAATATCGGCCGTATATTATACAAAATGTCAATTCTCTGTATTTCAAAGAATATTGGTGAAACATTTTCATTTTTTTTTTTCGAAAAGAACACTTGAAGATTGTTTGGGTTTTTAACTAAGGAAAAGAATGAAAAATCTGCTTATGTAGTTTACGATGATTATAATTTTACCTTGTTTTGCACATACAATCTGTCAAAAATCAGCCATTAAAGCGCACTAATTGCATTAAAAATATGTAAGACCTAATGTGCAAATTCAGTTTAGTAGATCCCGTATAAAATTATTGCAATAAAGAGTTTAAATAAATGCAATACACTTGACAATATTATTGTTCAAAATATGATAACTTTTCGAATGATACTAAGTACATATACAACTTTTTCATATTGTTGTAATGAATATAAAACCTCAAATATGCCATGTTTTCAAGGTTTGTTCAAAAAACGTCTATGTTCTTTTTGTGTTAAACTTTTCGTCGAGGTTACAGCTGTGTTCATAAAAATAGCGGTGAAAGCCGTTTTACATATAAAATGGCCAAGTTTGACTTGAGTTGAAAATTTGGCAGCGAACTACAAATATTGTGAATATTGATATAGTAAAATCTGAGAATTTTCGGAGCACTTAAAAGAAAGTTAAACACTATGTGAAATTGATCATAATAATAGCAGTGTTTGTTTTGATATTTTTTATCCAGCAATAATGTTTATAATTCTTAACCTTGTACATTATTATGTAACCAAGTCGGAAACTGTCCGAATAGCGTGCGAAAATATTTCTTGCCTCTTCAAGTTAAAGTTACATTTCAATTTATCTACACTGCTATTATTTTGATCAATTTCACATTAGTGTTTAATTTTTTTGTGCGTGCTTCGAAAACTCTCAGATTTTGCTATAACAATATTCACCATATTTGTAGTTCGCTGTCAAGTTTTCAGCTCAATCGCTCATAGAAGAACAAAGTTACTGCAAGTCAAAGTTGGCAATTTTGTATGGAAAACGGCTTTTCACTGCTATTTTTATGAACAACTTTTCTGGGCCCATCTTGATGAGTTCAGCTGCGATACCATCCTTACCAGCTGCTTTGTTGGTTTTGAGCTGGTGAATGGCATCCTTAACTTCCCTAAGTGTGGGAGTTGGTTCATTTCAGTCCTTATGAAGCGAACATGTGACCAATTGAGCCACGGGCCCCGGCGAATTTTTTTACAAAAGAATATATTTGTTGTTATATTCATATTTAACATTTGATTTAAAACTTATATTTGCAATATTTCTTTCAATATTGAAAGTTTTGCAATGATTTTGGAAAAAAAAACACTGCATAAAATAGCCTAATTTTGTCAAAAATTTAAATTCAAGTTAAAAGCAGTACCTATTTCAAACTTATTTGGTTTTTCGTCAGGGCCTAACCATCTCAATCAAAATGGAAATACCACCAAAAATTCCTTCTGCAGATTCTTTCTGATTCGTGCATGGATTTCTAGAATAATTTCCTTTAAAGTTTTTAAGGGATTCCTGAAAGATCTAATCCTTCAAGAGTTTCTTCTGGTAGAAATAGCCAGAAAAAAATCATGAAAGAATTTCAGAAAAAAAAACTCCCTGAGGATTTTCAGCAAGAATTTTCTCCAAAGTGTCCAAGAGATAACCTCGGAAATTAATTTGGGAAATTAATTAATGAAACCTTCCCAGCTTTCCTTCAGATATTTTGCTACATCGATAAACTACAGCAGAAACAGCAGAAATTTTTCAGAAATTTCTTTTCGGAAAATATTCCACGGTTTTCTTTTGAATTTTCGTTTAAATATCTTCCATAGATCGATGCTCTAGAATTTCCTTCGGAATTTTCGTTTTCATATTTTTTTTTCAAAAATTCGTTTAGAAAAGCTTCCAAGGGTTGCCCAAAAAACTTCCGTTTTAAGGAATCCGTACGACAATTATTTCAGCAAATCATTTACGATTTTTTTAATTAGGAAATGCTTTCAGCGCTTTTTTGAGAAAATCCAAGGTTCCTTCAGAAATTTTTCCAAGGATTTCTTTAGAAATCCGTCCACAGACTCCAACAACGATTTCTTTAGAAATTCTTTCAGGGACTTTTTAAATTTGCCTGGAGATTCCTCCAGAATATCTTTATGATATTCCTTCATAAACTTGTCCAAGGATTCCAAATCATAGGAAATCTTCTATGGATTTTTTTCCAAAATTAATACAAGGATTTCTTCAGAAATAATTCCAGAAATTTAGTCTAAAATAATCTACTAAGGATTTTAGCAGATACTCCTCTGGCAATTTTTTAAGAAATTCAGAAATTGCAGAAATTTTCCAAAAACTCGGAAGTTGGAAAATAAGAGCAAAAAAATGACTAATTTCAGAAAAATTCAGAAAAAAATTCAGTGAGTGTTAAGAAATTATTCTAGGTATTCGTTAGAAAAAAAAAACAAGAAAATTTCTTAACAATTTGCCACAGGGATTCTTTTAGAAATTATTTCAAAGATTTTTTAATAAATTCATCCAATGATCTCTTCAGGAAGTTTTTCAGATGTTCCATCGGGTATTTCTTCAGGAAGCCCACCAGCTATGTGCTCAGGATTTACTTTGGAGGTTTCATTGAAAATTCCTACACGAATGTGTTCAACAATTTCTTCAGGGATTCATCAAGAAAATGCTACAGGAATTCCTACAGAGATTGCATTATTACTTTGGATGATTCAGGTAGGAGTTAATCCAGATATTTCAGCAGGAGTTCATACAAAGATTCCTTCATGATTTCTCCCAAATATTCCTCCTTATGTTTTCCCAGAAATTAATTCGGCATTACCTCTAAGGGTAACTCCAATTAATAAATCCTACAGATTCCTTTTTTAATTTATTATTTTTTTTTCTAGGATTTTTTTTTTATAGAAGTTTCTTTAGAAATATCTCAAGAGATTTTTTATAATTCTTTGCAGACGCTTATCCGGGCGTATCTCCAAGCATTCAAGATTTGTTGAGAAATAAGTCCACGAATTTCTCCAAGAATACTTTCAGAAATACCTTCGAGAATTTTTTTAAAAGATTTTAAATTTCCTATTAATTTTTCAATATTTAATTTTTCTAGAAATTTCACCAAGGGCTTCCGTAGAATTTACTCCAGATATTTTTCCAACAAGTCCTTTGAAACCCCTCCAGGGTTTCGTTCAAAATATACTCTGGAATCATGCTAGAATTCTTTCTAAAATTCCTTTGAGTAGATACTAAGGGTTTGCTTCAAAAATTTCACGAGACGAACCAGCCAAGGGCTGAAAGTCTCTCAAATAAAGCTAAATCAATCAATCAATCAAAAATTTCAATAAAGGGGTTTCGCCTAAAGCGCTTCCATGGAATTTTTCAGGAACTCTTTTAGAATTTCTATTAAATCGTTACAGAATTCTTTGAGAAATTTCTTCAGTGGTTTCTGCTGAAATTCCTACATTTTTTTTTATTTGCCCTTGCGGTTCAATCAGAAATATATTTGAGGACTTCTTAGAAATATCGTTGCAAAATGATCAGATATTCCTCCGGAGGTTTTCAATAATAAGGAATCCCTGCAAGATTATGTCATGACATCCCTTTAATACTTCTGGATATACCTGTTGGGAATTCCTAGAGGAAATTCTCAAAGTTTTTTTTGGAGGAATTTGTGAACAAAAAATCCTGAAGCAATTTCGGAAGTTATTTCTTTTACAGTTCCTGAACGAATGCCTAGGAAAATGCTTTCAGGATCTTAACTTTGCTTAACGACCTTATCGTAACGATACACCGGCAATTCTCAGAAAAAAAAACATGGGGGATGAATGGAGAAACTGCAATGAAAAACAATGCTTCAGAAACTTCTTAAGAGATTGCTGCACAAATCCGTGGACTAATTTCTGAGTTTTTTTTTTCACTTAAAAATGTTTGCATAATTCGCAAACAGAGGTACTGATGGAAGTCATAAAGAAACCCCTCGATAAATTTCTGAGGCATCCTTGGAAGATCTCCTGGAGATACCTAGGCAGGAATTCGCAGAAAAACTTCTTTTACAATTTCTGAAGGGATTTGTACACAAGAAGAGAGAAATTTCTGAATAAAATGCTGCAGGACAAATAAAAAAAGTCCTGGAGGAGTTCTTTAGAAAAAATGAAGTAATTTTTTTAATAATACCCAGCCTCTTCAGGAAATGGAATTGATTCTGGAGTCATTTCTGCAGGAAATGTTGAGAGTATCTTCGGACAAAAGAAGGATTACCTGATGGAACTATGTATTAGAAAAACCCCAGGAAAAAAAATTAAGAAAATCTGTGGATAATTGCAGTAATACCAGAAGAAACCTCTGGAGAAATTGACAGCTCTCAAACAATAAATGAACAAAAAATCTCCTAATATTACAGCTTTTGAAGAAAAGTTTGGAGAATTCCCGTAGAAACCTCTGGACAAATGCAAAAAAAAAACATATTCTAGAGAAATTTCAAAAAAAGTTTATGAAGAAATCCCAAAGAGAAATTATTAGAAAAAATCTGACAATGTCTCAGTAAGAATTGCTTCAGCAAAGTTCGAAAAACTACATGAATGAGTAGAAGCATGAACCTATGTTGCATTCATTGAAAGAATTTCCAATAGAATCCCGTAAGAAATCCCAGGAGAAATTTCGACAAAAAATCTCTTGAGAATTGCCAAGGAAAATTTCTGAGTTCTCTTGAGGAACTCTTGGGGAAATGTTCAAAGAAATCCATGGGCATGAATGCACTTTGAAGTATCCCTTCAGAAGAAATCATGAAAGAGTCTCGTTTCAGTAAACATTTCAGACATGTTTTGATAAATTCTCAAAGAACCCACAAAAAAGAGTTCATGCAAACTGTCCATTTTGCATTGTGATGCCAGAAAATAAATATAATGATACGTCTGAATCATACTTTTACTTCGTTAAAGTTGGTAGTCAAAAAATAACATACAAATTAAATACACCAACCGTATGTAGAAGTTTAGTAAAAACTAGACAAAGTTTAACGCTTGAAATCTTCACACATATCAAAACCGACTCACAGTCGATGTGGTCAACGCACAGAGTTCCCCCATTTTTCTAAACCTCTGTTATCATTTCCCCAGGGATACATACCGAAGAGCAATGAACAATGAATAAATATTTTTGGTGAATGGCCCTCCTCCATCCTGACCATCCTATGGTCGGCCAGGCAGTTAGCCCTCTTGTACAACTTAATGATAAAAACCATTTGCTGTGAATTATGGCCAGGGTATGAATATGAAGTTTGGATTACCTACCGTCGTCGTCGTTTGTCGCCCTCCACAGGCAATGCGTTGATGGTTGTCGTCACCGTCCAATTGAATGGGTGGGTGGTGAAAGGGAAATGAAAGTGTGGATTTTTCTCGGAAATAGCACCTTAATGCTTGAGAGCTGGGAAAGGGTGCATAAAGGAGTTGAGCCCTTTGTGGTAGATGGAGAACAATTTTCGGTTCGTTTGATCCCAAAAATAGGGCTACTGTTTTACGACGAGTGTGGGGGGGGGAGATGTGTGTGCTTCTAGATTACAACTTTAAAATTCTTTATTCACAAGTGGGATTAACGGGAACAATGTGAGCTACAAAGATTTATAATCCACAACGATGATGCCTCTTAATCTCCCGAACAGTTCTCCAATTGAAAACGTAAAACCCAATGCCAAATTTTAAATAACTACCAAGGGTTGCGGTTTTTATCCCCCATCATCTTCCCATTCAAATGGAAATCAGCACACTGTTTGCTCTAGAAATTAAACGTCAACCCACTGGTAATTTATTTCGAGTACAGTTTCCGAAACAGCTTGAGTTCAAGTTGCCTGACACTCTATCTGTTGTTTGTATGGAGAACGCGCAATACCTACTCTGGTTTCGAATCCGCCACCAGACCACAATGCGTGACGGGGGCTCGTGGCCAGAGCTCAAAAAGCCAGAAACTCATTTCCACCCAACAATTGTGTAAAAGTTTTTCGAGATGATGGATCACTCCCCGCACTTTGGTTGTTTGAAATTTGATCAGATTCTCTCTGGATGGCACTTGGGCAAGTGTGGTTTGTTGTTTACGCTATTCCGCACTTGAGCATATTATCGTATAGCATCGCATGGTGGTTATATTGTCGTTGGATTGTATCAATTTGATTGAGTTTGATTTGATTGAGCTATTGAAGGTTAACAAAAGGGAAGCAACTAAAATTTTGGATTTTTTTTGTCCAGGTACTCCTGAATATGTATAATTATGAAATCGAAAGATTCCTGAAGGAATTTCTCTACAGATTCTTTCAGGAATTCTCCAGGCATTCCTTCAGAAATTTCTCCAAGAATTCCATCAGGAATTCCTCCAGGGATACCTCCAGAGATTCCTCTAAGGATTTCTCCAGGGATTCCTCCAGGGATTCCTCCAGGGATTCCTCCAGGGATTCCTCCAGGGATTCCTTCAGGAATTCCGCCAGAGATTCTTTCAGGAATTCCGCCAGGGATTCTATCAGGCATTCCTCCAAGGATTTCTTCCGGAATTCCTCCAAGGACTCCTTCAGGAATTCCTCCAAGGATTCCTTCAGGAATTCCTCCAAGGATTCCTTCAGCGATTCCTCCAAGGATTCCTTAAGAAATTCCTCCAAGGATTCCTTCAGAAATTCCTCCAGGGATTCCTTCAATAATTCCTCCAGAGGTTTCTTCAGGAAATCCTCCAGGGATTCCTTCAGGAATTCCTCCAGGGACTCCTTCAGCAATTTTTCTAGGAATTCTTACAGGGTTTCCTTCAAGAATTCTTATAGGAATTCCTTCAGGGATTCCATCAGAAATTCCTTCAGGAATTCCAACAGGAATTCCTCCAAGGATTCCTTCAGGAATTCCTCCAAGGATTCCTTCAGGAATTCCTCCAAGGATTCCTTCAGGAATTCCTCCAAGGATTCCTTCAGGAATTCCTCCAAGGATTCCTTCAGGAATTCCTCCAAGGATTCCTTCAGGAATTCCTCCAAGGATTCCTTCAGAACTTCCTCCAAGGATTCCTTCGGGAATTCCTCCAAGGATTCCTTCAGAAATTCCTCCAAGGATTCCTTCAAAAATTCCTCCAAGGATTCCTTAAGAAATTCCTCCAGGGATTCCTTCAGGAATTCTTCCAGAGATTCCTTAAGAAATTCGTTCAGGGATTCCTTCAGGAATTCATCCAGGGATTCCTTCAGAAATTTCTCTAGGAATTCTCATAGGATTCCCTCCAGGAATTAATTCAGAAATTCTTCTAGGGTTTCCATCAGAAACTCCTCCAAGGGTTCCTTCAGAAATTCCTTCAAGGATTCCTTCAGGAATTCCTCCAAGGATTCCTTCAGGAATTCCTCCAAGGATGCCTTCAGGAATTCCTCCAAGGATTCCTTCAGAAATTCCTCCAAGGATTTCTTTAGAAATTCCTCCAAGGATTCCTTAAGAAATTCCTCCAGGGATTCCTTCGGCAATTTCTCTAGGAATTCTTACAGGATTTCCTCCAGGAATTCCTTCAGGAATTCTTCTAGGGTTTCCTTCAGGGATTCCATCAGAAATTCCTCCAAGGATTCCATCAATAATTCCTCCAGAAATTCCATCAGGCATTCCTCCAGGAATTCCATTAGGAATTCCTCCAGGAATTCCATGAGAAATTCCTCCAGGAATTCAATCAGGAATTCCTCCAAGGATTTTTTCAGGAATTCCTCCAAGCATTCCTTCAGGAATTCCTCCACGGGTTCCTTCGGGAATGCCTCCAAGGATTCCTTTAGGAATTCCTCCGAGCATTCCTTCAGGAATTCCTCCAAGGATTCCTTCAGGAATTACTCTAAGGATTCCTTCAGAAATTTCTCCAAGGATTCCTTCAGGAATTCCTCAAAAGATTCCTTAAGAAATTCCTCCAGGGATTCCTTCAGCAGTTTCTTTAGGAATTCTAACAGAATTTCCTCCAGGGTTTCCTTCAGGAATTCTTCTAGCAATTCCTCCAGGGATTCCATCAGAAATTTCTCCAGGAATTCCATCAGGAATTCCTCCAAAAATTCCATCAGGAATTCATCCAGAAATTCCATCAGGAATTCCTCCTGGAATTCCATCAGGAATTCCTCCAGGAATCCCATCAAGAAATCCTTCAGGAATTCCATGAGAAATTCCTCCAAGAATTTCTTCCATCAGGAATTCCTAAAGAAATTCCATCAGCAATTCGTCCAAGAATTCCTCCAAGGATTCCATCAGGAATTCCTCCAGAAAATCCTTAAGGAATCCCTACAGGATTTTCATCAGGAATTCCTCCAGGATTTCCATCAGGAATTTCTCCAGGAATTCCATCAGGAGTTCATTCAATAATTCTCGCAGGGATTGCTGCAGGAATTCTCCCAGGGATTCCTTCAGGGTTTCCTTCAGGGATTCCTTCAGGAATTTTTTAGGAATTACATCAGAAATTCCATCAGGAATTCCTCCAGGAATTACATCTGGAATTCCTGCAGGAATTACATCAGGAATTCCTCCAGGAATTCCATCAGGAATTCCTCCAGGAATTCCATTAGGAATTCCTCCAGGAATTCCTCCAAGAATTCCACCAGGAATTCCTCCAGAAATTTCTTCAGGAATCCCTCCAGGATTTTCATCAAGAATTCCTCCAGGATTTCCATCAGAAATTCCTCCAGGAATTCTACCAGGAATTTCTTCAGGAATTCTCCCAGGGATTGCTGCAGAAATTCTCCCAGGTATTCCTTCAGGAATTCCTCCAGGGATTCCTTCAGGAATTCTTCCTGGGATTGCTGCAGGAATTCCTTTAGGGATTCCTTCAGGAATTCCTTCAGGGATTCATTCGAGAATTCATCAGGAATTCCTTCGGGAATTCTTTAAGAGATCCCTTCAGAAATTCCTCCAGGAATTCCTTAAGGATTTCCTCCACGGATTGCTTAAGGAATTCCTCAAGAAATTCCGTCAGATATTCCTCCAGGCATTGCTTAAGGAATTTCTTCACGGATTACTGCAGGAATTCCTCCACGGATTGCTGCAGGAATTCCTCCAGGGGTTCCTACAGGAATCCCTCCAGGGATTCCTTCAAGACTTCCTTCAAGACTTCCTTCAGGAATTCCTTCAGGAGTTCTTTTAGGGATCCCTTCAGAATTTCCTCCAGGGATTCCTTATGGATTTCCTCCACGGATTGTTTAAGAAATTGCTCCAGGAATTCCATCAGGAATTCCTCCAGGAATTCCATCAGGAATTCCTCCAGGGATTCCTTCAGAAACTCCTCCAGGATTTCCATCAGGAGTTCCTCCAGGGATTCCTTAAGAATTTCTGCAGGGATTCCTTCCGGAGTTCCTTCAGGGTTTCTAGAGATTTCTTTAGGGGTCTTCAGTTAGACTAGTGGTTAAGACTATGGATCGCCAATCCGGAGACGACGGGTTCGATTCAAGTTCCGGTCAAGAAAATTCTCGATTCCCTGAAAATATGTAGTGTATCATTGTGCCTGCCTCACTATCTACAAACTCATGCAATGGAATGCGACCCGAAAACGACATGTAATCGATCCCGTCATCCTCAAACCATCGTGTTGAATACCTGGAGTTTATTACTAAGCACTCTCTCTGCTGCCCTCCTCCCACCAAGAAAAAATATCCCAGCTATGCCACCAAGCACTCGAAATAACACAATAATGATAAATCATCCCACCTGGAAGGCTTTTAACGAGCGACAACCATTCAGCCACCTGCACTATACCTATTTAGAGTGCGAGATCGATTTTATCATAAAAATTGCTCGAACATCGAGTGCTCTTCTGCTGTTTTCAAAGCAGGATATAAATCCATTCTTCAAATGCCGCTGTTGATGCGCCCGCCTGACTTTTCCGTTCCGGTGGTGGAGAATGGAGATGCACCGCTCTGGTTAGCGGTGGTGCTGGTGGCGGAAGAGCCAATCCGGGGCTATATGCCAGCTATGTAGATGCAATAAAAATCTCATTTTCCCACTCCCGCAGGTATCATAACGGCCGGCATTGAGCTTTGCCATCGATTTGTTCGAGGAGAAGAGTGATTCGCTTTGTGCCACTCGATACGGCACTTCTATTTCCTGATCCGGTGGTGCATTGCTTCCGGGAGGGATGTCCAGAAGTGAGGCAAAGGAAATGCAATGCAAACACACATCACTCACAACAAGGACTTCCAGCTATCAATATGTGCGCATCTTTGGTTTTTCCTTCGCATATATGCAAGCATACTATTGTTCGTAAAAATGGGATTACCACCAGAAGTTCCACTACAGATTCAACAATAATTTATTTGGGATTTTCGTTAGAGGTTAAGATTCCTACAAGTTATGATTTACTGATTTATTTAGGTATTTCTACTGGAATACCTCAATAAAATCTCATGAGAATGTTTCTATTTAATGTCTTGGATCTCCCACAGAAATCTATTTATGTGTTCCTAAGGGGGTTCTTCTAGGAGTCCTCCAGAAATAAATTTGGGATTCCTCTTGGCAATCTCGTACGACTCTTTTGGATTCGTTGGATTATATCTCTTGAAATTCGATAAAAAGCTTCCGTTTAGATAGATCCTAGAAGATTCCTGTTGTTCTAGAATTTCCAGAAGAAGAACATACTGGGGTTACTTCGAAAAAGGATATAGGATTTCATCAGGAGTTTCTTCTGGGATTCTTCAGAGAAATGTGCTTCTTCCAGCATTATTTGGAGTAATTCTTCTGCAATCCATCCAGAAATTCCTCCATTACTTCCTTCTGGTATTCCAGCAGTAGTTCGTTTTGGAATTCCTATAGGTCCTCCTTCTGAGAATTTCAACTGTGTTTCATCAAGAATGCTTCTTGGATTTTTCCAGGATTTAAAACTGTGTTTCCTCCAAGAATTCCTTCTGGAACTCCGCTAGAGGTTACTTCTGCAAATAATATCTGAGTTCATTCTTCAAATCTTCCAGGATTTTTGTTTTCAATTTTCCAGAAATTCCTACTTTAAAAATCTTCCACCTTGTTTTGTCTTTATTAACGAGATTTTTAACGAGTGGTAACTTCATCATGGGATCCATGGCTTGACTTCACTTTTGAAAGAAGAACCCACATTAAGTGAATTTCTCGGTAGTGAGGTTCAATCCCAGGTCTCGGCATGATAGTCATGTGTTATAACCATCCCACCAGGTACGCTCCGAAAATCCTGGTCAATGATAGATTGATGTCGGGTTATACGTCATCAATTACGAACAAAGCTTATTGTACCGTTCAACAATTAGCGAGAATCGTCCATCAATAGGATGAGCTAGCTTAAGGAAGTGTTCAACATTTGGGTAACAGACTTCCCATTCTATTTTCTCTTAGAAAATGGAATTTAAATTCAATAGGAAGTATACAGAATGAGTGGATGTAGACGTTCACTGGATGTTTTTCAACTAAAGTGGAATTTTGCATGGAAAAATAAACGAAAACAAAAATGCCAGTACTAACCGTTCAACAATTGGCAAATTACCCTATTTAGAAATCTTTGCCTGCGCGTGTATAAAGCACCACAACTGCAAAGCAGATGTTCCGAGTTTTCACGTTGCGTATTACAGAAACGACAGATATCACTCTGAACCTGGCCAATATTCTTCAAGTGATACCTGCTCGGGCAGTGTCCAGTTACTAAGCCAGTGTATGTACAAAGAGCTCTCTTGTTGAGCTCTAGCAGCGTTTTGGTTTTATAAGCATTTGGTGTTATGAACCGTTTTGAATGATTACAATTTTTGACATCCATCCAATAGGATATCATGATATCATTCTCTGCTCAGCCCAGCATTTCAGGTCAATTATTATTGTACAGTTTGATACACCACATAATGGTCCTGGGCCAGCAAACTGTAAATTGGAACCACTTTTAGCAAGCTCGTCTGCCATTTCATTCCCTTCAATGCCACAGTGACCTGGAACCCAGTATAAGTTTACTGAGTTCCCTTGGCACAGCCTGCGCAGTGAAAGAATGCATTCCCAGACAAGCTTTGAAGTGCATTTGTAAGCGATTACTAACATTAGATAATGGACAACAAATAAAATATCCACTGGTCCAGAAGAAAATTTTCCATTTCAAGAAAAAAAATCTCCGACTGGAGTGGGATTCGAACCCCCACTCTGAGGCTTACGAAATGGCCAAGCGGCTGATGCTCCTAACCGCACAGCCACGAAACCCACTACAGGTATGTTCCGTTTTTATCAACACGGTCCGCGATTGCCAGCTGACAAAAACAGAATAGTGATAAAAAAAGGAATAATTTTCTTTGGCAAAATATTTTGCAACATTTTAATACGAATTGAATGTTTTACTGTAGAACACATTCCAAAAGTAAAAGTATGCAGTTTACTATGAAATTTAATTGTTTTTTTTTATATTTTTTAGTACATCTTGGTTGCACAGTTCAATTTACAGTTTTCTGACCGTGATGTCGACAATAGGTTTTCACAACATTTTTGGAAATTTATCTTCGTTGAACGCAAGAATGACACATATTATAGTTCCAGTACCTGGGTCGACGTTTTGAAATATGACATACCTACTTCCAGGAATGATTTATCTCCAGGAACATAATTTCGATATCCTAACAAAAATGGATATGTTTACTTTCTTCCAGAAGGCATTTCTCCACGAGTATCATCTTCACAGGTTCCTGTAAAACTTTCGTCTAGGATACTTTTAGGAAATCTCCAGGATTTTTTTCTAAGTAATCACTTGTAACTTCTCCAGAATATTGGATTTCCCGAGAAGTTCCTCCAGAATTTTTCTAGGTTACCTTGTACTACATGCCACTTGTTTATCCTTTGGAATAAGATAAGAATTTTAACCTTCCGTAACTCGCGTGGTTGGCCACCACCGCCAGCACCACACTTATGCTGAATACAAAAAGCGAGATTTTTTCAGCGTGTTGTACAAAATACAACAGCGCGATCGCTCGAAGGTTAAAGAAAAGAGGTTCTGCCCCTAATGATTTCTTAAGAAGTCCTTCTCGGATCAAGATGTCTCTGTTTAAATTTCTCTGGAGTTTCTTTGAGGATCCCTTCAAATATTCTCCCAGGAATTGGGATTTATTAACCTTCCTTATGCATTATGTTGGAAACAGCTCGCTGACGTAGACATCCTGTTGAAATTCATCCAAGAGTTGCTTTAGAGATTCACTAAGATTTTACTTTAGAATTAAAGGATTTTCGCCGTTTCTTCAGAATTTCATACGGGAATTCTTCCAAGATTACTCTCTGAAATCCCCCCAGAAAATGTTTCTGATATTTCTCCAGGAGTTTTTTCTGCGGTTTTTCCAGGTTTAATCAGAAGTTCTTTTTGGATTCTTTAAAGAGTTTTTTTATGATATTTTTTTCCTGGAATGTCCTCCATTTAAAAAATTATTTGAAGGATTCCGACAGGACTTTTTTTTTGGTATTTATGCGCAGTAGAAACACCTACACCTACTGGAACTATTATTATCCCAAGTAACAATTCCATTACTGATTGGTTTTGTTTGACTTTTATTAGGGTTTTATCACCGCAATAATTAAAACTCCCAGTTTTCTTTTCTTTTTCTTTTTCTTTTTGAAAGGTTCCTAGCGGCACGCCGAGGGACGTAGAAACCTCTCCCATCACTGTGCGCACAATCGTCTCGCGTCTATATGGAGGAGCACGATGCGTTTGCGCGGACAACGACAGTTCACTAGGCCTTTGGATAGGATAGAGAACGTAATCCTTCAGAAGCAGTTCATCAGCCGTGCACGGAACATGTCGTCCAGTAAGACACTGTTGCGTACTGACTCAGAAGGTTACGGTAGAAGGTGTGAAAGTTTTGGTTTTGTCATATGATCGATTTTGTTTGTATTTGTTCTTTTGTCATGTCACGGTTCAAAGAATGTTAATGTTCAAATTCATGTTGTGCCCTGTAATCCACTAATCTTTGGTGTGTCTATGATCCGTTACATGGTCGATGTGTTCGTTATGTCAATTTTTTGATCCTCATTTTAGTACTGTTTTTTTTTTTTATCTTTTGGAGATTTTGGCTTTCTCAGTCTAGGGAATCCAATCTTTTTCAAGGGTAAACTAAAAGAGAACAGTTTTACAATTAGGGACATGTACAAGATAATTTTAACGCTGTCTATCGTTTTTTGTTATATTTTATAACTAGTGCCACAGTTTCTTTTGGAGCTTCTTGTAGCATTTCTACACCTGTAATATGGGATTTAGTTTTGTTGTTTTTGTAGGGAGTTTTCTGAGTAGACTTACATATGGATTTTACGCGAATTTTTGCAATAGAATAATTTTGGAAGGGACGTAGACACTGCTTTTGCACATTCATCAACTCACTTGGTACTATTGGTTGATAACGGCTATTTTGAAGGTTAGTGGTGAGTTAGCTATGTTGATTCATTTATAGCATGTTCCCTGTCTCTGCGAGTTTTTTATCTTTGAAAGTTGTCTTTCGTCCATATCCCTAGCACTATCAGCATCTGTCCAAACAGGTCCTAACTAAAGAAAACATTTCATACACATCATTAACGTCTAATTTGTCATAAATAGGTTACGTTAGTAAATGTCGAATTAGTCAGTTTTAGTCGATTTCGTCAAATATGCGTCTTAAGTCTTGATCACACGTTAGCTTCGAATCTATAAGCAAGCACTATTAAATGCTGCACTTTCCCACTATTAGTTTCTTAGTTAATTCAAATTGATATTGCATGAAAAAGTTATTAAGCATCAGACATTCAAAATATATTAGGGTTTACTCACAAAACTATCAGATATAAAAATAATAAAAGTTAAAATTAAATCACGTAAGCAAATCAAATGTTGAGAACTAGGTATAAGCAAATTGAATACACTAGATACAACTAATTATTACATTATTGATTTCTATAGTGTTTGTTAAAATTAACCGAATAGTGGGAAGCCCAGACAACAATTCAAAGTCTGCTGACTCCAAAAAGATTACAAGATTCGTCACAAAACACAAATATTTTCATTATGATCCACAACGACTCTCAAAGCCCTTCCAGAATCAACCGACCGGAACTGTTTTCTGAGTATAGAAACTACTGAGCCCTAGCAGGTCCCTCCTGTTTATCGAGCATTTCTGATAAATCAGCCATACTCCATCTGTAGCAGCCGGTTCACAATGAACCGTTGGAGGCGCATTAAAGTGTTAAAGGTGATATTTTCAATACAAGAATTACAATTAACTTCCTTCACTTTAATACCGTCAAACCCTGTGATCTTGGCCAGGGAATAATTAAAACTCCCAGTTTTCTGACTACTTTTATGAAAACCATTGATGAAATGTTTTATAGTATACTTGAAGATATCCATAATGCCAGATTTTAAGAATAAACAAAACTCTCCGGTATGTAAACCTTCTGGCATTCATTATTACCATAATAAAACTGTTCAAACTCTCAACAGATGGCGATACGGTCGATTAATAACGACATCTGTTGGTGAAAAAGCAGAAACTACGACACAGCTAGGTTTATTGCAATCATCATAAAAGTAAACATGCTTTCGTTTTATTTACGCTAATTATGGTCGTCGCCATATTGAAGAATTAGCTAACGTCAAACGAAAATAATTAATTTTGCTCAAGTAAGAAATAATTGATAGTTTGCCGCCATTTCCATGATATGTCCACATAAATAAACACTTTCAGCTGAGTTTTCTTGTGATTGGAGATAGTTTTACTACATTAACAAATTGATTTATTTCATTCCAAGATGATAATATTCACCATTTCCGAAGCGCATTAATTGTATGTTCATACTACCCCAATATTTACGGTAAAATTGAATGCGCATAAGCCTACCAACAAAATAACTACTAAAATATCACTTTGAAATGAATGCTTTCTACTTACGAATGATGTGTCCTCCTGATTTTTACGCGCCATCGAAGAAACTTCTTGGCATCTTAAGCTGTCATAATTTTTGGTGAAAAAAACAACAGCAATCATCATAACCTATTTTCGAGAATAGAATTTTTTTCAACTAGGTTTTAAAGCAGTTTTATTGCTACTCTTAATGTGGTTTGCAAAACCTCTCCGAGAGTGTTCCACTTAGCCGGATGATGCTCTTAAAGAAGTTATCAAGAGGTTGTGATGTATTTTTATTTTATTGCAAGTTTTACAAAATTGGTCATGAAGATTTCTTATAGAGCCGAACAAAACAAAATGTTACTTGGGATGAATACTCCCAAGAGATTTTCCAAGAGGATTCTCTATCTTTCATCTTTGTTATTTCCCCATGATTACTAGATGAACCAGCCTTGGGCAGAAAATATCGTTAATAAAAATACTATAATAATAATTCTCCTCGATTTCTTACTGCGTCTCTCAGAAGTTTAGTCTGGAATCTCCTAGAAGTTTAGTCCAGTAATCTTCCAGAATTTTTTTCCTCAAATACTCAAGAAGTTTCTTCAGGGAGTCTTCCTAATGTTCTGTATAGAAATCTCCGGAGAGTTCGTTCTGAGAATCCTCCAAAAGATCATAATGAGAAAACTTGAGAAAGTTCTTTCAAGAAATCATCGAATTGTTCCTCAAGGAAAAGTCTCAGAATTGATAGGATTTCTTTAGGATTTTTTGAGAGTCCTTAGTTTCTTGTTCTTCTGAGAACCCTTCTGGAGTTGCTGGAGAAATCCCCAGATTGTTTTCCAGGATCCTAGACTCCTCTTTCCTATCACGGAGACAAATTTCGTTCGTTTGAAACAAAAATATTCATGTTTATTCGGTAAACTGATAAAATTTTTAAAACTAAAATTTTAATTCTTAAAACTAATTCTATTACATATCGATTTCTACAATACCAATTGAGGAGCCCCCTGTTCCACCGTCGAGAACATAAACAAAAATTCACAAGTTCCAGCTGCCACTCCAAACAAGATTTCCTCCTGCAAAAAGAATCATGTTTCACCAGAAGTTTCCTCGAAATTCCGTTGTTTTCGGGAGTGTATGTTATCTACATGGTGTTTGGAAATGCCACGCGGGAGGTGTTTTTTTTTTCAACGAAGAAAATGAAATTTAATGGGAAAACAAATATTTCCGCCAACCTGCCGCAAAAAAAAAAAAACAAAATAAAAATACATTAATTTCTAACATAACCTGTCAGAAGATGCATGTTTGTTTCAAACATGGATTGCATTGGCTTCAAATGTTACGCTCGATTTTCTTCAAACAGTTTTATTTTTGTTGCCTGAACAAATTGACAATTTATTTAAATTTTCCTCACACAGCTTTGATTTTACCAGAGACGAACCAGCCAAGGGCCAGTGCTGAAAAATTCATTTCGTCATATCTAAATTCAATCACATACAGCTCATTTTGGAGACTGAACCTGAGAATATGGTATATGAAAGACTTGTGCAGCTAGACCAGTTCTGCTAGAAAGTCACGAAAAAACCGCCATTTTTCGAATATTTAACGTAAATGTCACGGGCTTCCTTTGAAAAATGCCAAATGATATTCACGGTGAATATCATTTAGCATTTTTCAAAGGTGGTCCGTGACATTTACCTTAAATATTCGAAAAATATCGGTTTTTCCGTGACTTTCTAGCAGAACTGGTCTAGCCGCACAAGTTTTTCATATACCATATTCTCAGGTTCAGCTTCTAAAATTAGCTGTAGGCGATTGAATTTAGATATGACGAAATGAAATTTTCAACACTGCCAAGGGCTGAAAGTCTCTTTAATAAAGACAAATCAATCAATTTGATTTTACCATATTTTTTCGGCGTGCTGAAGAAACTTATATCTGAAAGGCGTAACTCCTTATTCACCTAAAGAAGCTTCTGAATTATTTCTTGACGATTAATAAGAAAAAACCCATTAAGGAATATGGAGGAATACAAGGTAGAATCGATAGTAGGAATGATTGAAGAAAGCCAAGATTGCATTTTGGAGCAATCGAAAGATGAAATCCCGGACAAAATTCTATAGGAATCTCCAGTTAGGCTAGTGAATGTAGCAGTTTCGGTCGGGAAAATTTGAACAGGGTATCAAGGATGGTAAGAAAGATCTCTGGTAGAAATTTGAGCCCCGTCGGAAAGAAATAGCTACCAGAAGAGAAGAATTCAGCACATAGCGTAATTTCAAGAAAATCGTGTAAAAAATAGCGTTAAGTTTATTTCACTTAAAAAAGTTTTGTAACATGAATGTAGTGTAAAAATTCAGACAATGACAGGACAGTCAAAGATAAACCCTAAACTGTTTAAATTCTCGAAAAACACTTGAAGAGGCAGGCCTAGTTCCAGTTGGTACGTAGATCCGTAAAAAAGAAGAAGAAGAAGAAATGAGAAGAAGGATCTTAAGATGGAAGTCCTTGGAGAAAAACCCCAATGGACTTCCTGGAGCAATCCCCGGAAAAGATATCAATTAAGGTCCCCTAACACAATAGGTAAATGAAATGAAAAAAAGTTCGATTATCCAGGGTGTATTTTTCCTATTGCCGGAAAAACGAGTCCGTCCTTTGATGATTTTATATGCACATCCCATTTCTTATTTATCTATTATGATTAGCTACTTATGTTACACTTGTAAAATGATTGAGTCATTTTACAAAACAAACCCGACAAAATTGTTGATGATGATATTGATATTCACGTGTTACTTCCTGCCACCTCCTGTAAGGTTTGCATTAATTAAATTGGCTCGGTTTAATTCTTCTATTGGACCATTGGTTTAATTTTTTTTTTCATGTTCAAATAAGGAGTAAAATTATGCGTGAGAGAAATTAACACATGAATTTACACATTAATTTAAAATATGTTGAAAACTACTGTAACGTATACCTCTTCTTCTGTATATCATTATTGGTGGTTGCTTCAAATTCATTCATGGACGCATTGCCTCAAGATTAATGTTAAACTTTAAATAACTCGTGTTCGAGGGAACAAGTTTGACAAAAACTTTAGTGTTGACAAAAACGGAATGAAATGTTGATGAAATCGGATAGTGACAAAAACGGAACATAGCTGTAATCCTCTGAGAGTTTCTTACAACAGGATGGTTGTTTTTTCGTGACAAAAGCCTAGCCTAGCCACCCCACGAACATTTGCCCGGAAAGCAGTTCATTTGGCATCCATTTCTACAGGACCTCCACAAGAAATTTCTCCTAGAGGAATCATTAAAGTAATTCATAAAGGAATCATAAAGGCAACTTTTGAAGGAATCCTACATAATCTCCTCGAGAATCTCATCAGGAGGTCCCTGAGGAACTCTAGAGGAAACTCCTGGAGAAATGCTGAGGGCATTGTGGAAGAATTCTGGAGAAACCACGGAGGGAATTCTTGAAAGATTTCGAGAAAGTAGTCCTGGGGTTATCTCAGGAGTTTCATTCAGGAAGGAGCTCCTCGAAGAATCTTCGAAGGATCTGTTTCGTAAGGAATAGTTCATTTTTTTTGTTGAGATGTAGAGAAGGTTTTAATCCAGGAGGCACATATAGTAGGTAGTACAATCCGTAAATAACTCAAAAAATAAACTTCGTCGATTTCTGAGACGGTCATATAGTTAGAAAAAGCAGTCTACGAGGAGAGACAGAGCTGCACAGACTGACGATAGTTTTATTGTCAAGTGTGGTATAAGAATCCCGTTCAGTGTCATCGAGTTTTATTGGCATTTTATAAATTGACTGTGGAATCTTTGATTCAAGGGGGGCACTGCCGAGGAAAACATTTTCCTAGAGCATCCGTACTTTGCGCTGGCATTCATTTTAATGGTGGCTGGATGCAATGGGATTGATTTTTTTCCTCGGAATCGAATGAAAACAACTGCAACATGGTTTCCATTGAGGCTGGTTGGTTACAACCAACCCAATCTGGAACGTTGCAAAATAAAATATTCATGAAGGGCACCCAAATAGAATGGATGAAGAGCGAAAAAAAATACTGGGAAAATACCGAAGGACGTGACGGACCAGACAATTACTTCATGAATATTAAATCAGTTTCCGCCCGGGAACCCGGAAGCCGGCACTCGCCACAGAACTTTGCTTTGAAAAGGAGACGTGCCCGGTGCTTTCCAATCTCGGAATCTCGGAGCAGAGAGCGTTCTCCAGCCAGCCGGCCGGTCCCACTGGCACCCAGCGGGCAGCTAAAGTTGTCAAAATAATTGCATAACAGTCGATCAACGCCACCCCGGAAGGATAATCTCCTTTTTCAATTACTATCATTTTCTGCTCGTTCTCGGTCCTCGGCGCGACCTAGTGTTGGCGGAAGCTCGCCTGGCGGTATCTACTTCTACAACGGAATCATGACGGATCATGGAGCTTTCACAACATACATGTACCTAGTTCTGTAGCCTCGCACAGTGCAGTGCATTGTGGTAAGGATTGCTTTCATCCGAGTAAACAGACAGTTTTATCCCTTTCTGGCGAGGAGAATTAGATTGTTCTGCGATCTTAAAAAAAAAGAGGAATGAATCCAAGCAGGGTGTCACGAATGGTGGACGGATGGGTTGAGGTGGTGCTAATGGAATCCTGAAATGTATCATTTTTGTGCGACAAATCGGGATATGAAGCGAAAAGGAGACGACGGTTTCTTGGGAACAAACCGAGGCTTGATAAATTCGTTTATCAGTAATGAGGTTTTCAGCGGAAAGCGAAGCAATCAAGCGAATAATGGAAGTGATAGCCTCTCATGAGCTATAACAGGAAATATTATTGACACGCCAATTTGAGAGGATATTGACGTGACTGTTTTCAAGGTTGGGAAAGATAGAAAGTTCTGTAATGATATTTTGTTTGATTTGATGGAGAAAAAGTACAGATACACATATATAAACTTGCCAACTCCTAGGATATTTAAAGTTGAAATGCTCTAGCAAACATCACCCAAGCAGAAGGAAATAACAAAAAAAGAATCAAATTTTTTCGAGTGATGTTTTTGGAGATTGTTGGTATAACAGCTGCTCACAATATTACACTAGTTTACAAAAAAAAACTAAAGTCGTGAACTGCAGTCAACGACCAAATTTTTGAAGCATTATTTAGCGCTGATTTCGAAACCGTGCTTCAAAAAATTAACAGAAGAACAGTTTTTGAGTTTTAGCTCAATATCGAGTTTTACAAATTTTTAAAATATGGAATTTAATAAAAGTAAAAAATCTTGTGTTTTTGTTCAACCAAATTTAAATCTCTTTCCATAAATTAAAAGCTGAATATAATACAATTCGATCAGCTGAATGCAGATTTTGAGTCAGATGATGAAATTCAAGATATTGGCGAGTTTTGGGGATGATCTCCTTAAATTTTAGTAAATTTTCCAAAAATATATAAATAAATGTATTTTTTTTTTAATAAGAAAACAAGGGCTGAAAGTCTCTTTAATAAAGACAAATCAATCAATTCAATAAAAAAAAAATTAAAAATTCTCTCTCAACTTTTATTTGACAAATCATATGTAGGCGAATTACAGTAAAAAAGCTCAATCGAAGCATTGATTACGGAGAATGAGATGTGTGAAGTGAGCGACTTTGCTTAAAAATAGAACAAAAATCGATTTCAAATCATCAAACTTGTATGGAAAGTCGAAAAAAATTCCGATCCACTGTAATTTTTTTCCTTCGCTTTTTCGAACTCAGGGCATGATTCTACACCAAAAACGATCATCAGCTTACCGAGTTCAAAAATGCTGTAAACTAGTGTTATCAGAGATTTTTCCTTCTTTGAAATATATGATATTATTTTGAGAAATACTGCCATTGTAATGCAGGTGTTAAACAATGCATAACATGAGATTGAATTTCAGACAAACAGTTTTATAATTGGAGTGCAGCGCCTGTTTGTCTTTGTTGTTGGTGCAGAGATGATCTCTAGTATAATTTCTTCCGGCTGGCACCGTTCGAAAACTAGTCGAATAGCTATTTAAGCCTTAAGTTATTTCAGCCTTTTGTAATTTCAGCCTTTCATGGTTCAGCCTTTTGTATGTAACTCAAAAACTGACTTTGTACCGGAAAATAACTCAATAATAAGTAATTTTATCATTATAAGAACAAACCAAGGACAAAATATTTTGAAATGTAGATTTACTGAATCAGCTATTATCGAATTATTGAGAACAAAATATATTCAAAATAAGTTATTTCAAAAAAGATAAAAGCAAACTGTATTTTAAGTTCAGACATCTTTTATGCTTGGCAGGGTACGAAAAAACGGATCACGCCGAAAAAAAAACGCTTTGTCCTAGGCGGTACATGTTGGTAACAAAGGCCTCCGCAACAAACGCATGTCAGGTGATGAGAGCAATTAAACAAACATCGTTACAGCCGTATTTAAGTGTCCCGATTATTGTGGATGCATGCTTTATTTTATTTCGCAAAAAATCAGATTTAGATTTAAAGGCTCGAACTACAGAGCATTGAACAAAAAAAAACTGAAGTTCCTACAAGAAATTACGACGAATTAAGTTTTATAAACTTTACAGAATCATCGGTAATCATTCCAAGCGATTAGTATATATTCACTGAAATTCTATAAAATTTAGCAAAATATTGGTGATCAAAACTCCTCCTCGTAGTAGTAGTAGCTCCTCAAGCGTGTCTATTGAAAACTTCATCAGGGATTTCCTCAAAATTACTCCAGAAACTCCTCCAGGATTAAACATTTTTGGAATTATTTTCAGAATTCCTTTTGAAGTTTCTCATGAAATTCTTTACGGAATTCCTTTAGAGGTATTTCAGGTAATCTTCCAAAGCTTGTACCAGGATTTCATCTAAAAATAACTTCAGGGATTTTATGGCGCTTATTTAAAACAATAAAACGCATGGTTGATTTTCAAACTGAGAATTTACTTATTGCAAAGTTATATTTAATTGTTTTCATTTAGAGTCTATCGACAAAAACAACCGATTACCATCATTTCATACAATGTTAAAAATTTCATTTGTTTCAACAAAATAAAAACCATAAACATGGTCCGAAAGCACTCACACATCTATAAAATGCTTACCCCAACATCGCCACAGGGAAGAAGGTGCAGCAAATCCATCACGCCAACTTCCAAGTGCAGCTTTGGCCGGGATGGATAACGCGCAGGTACTCACGACGGCCTTTTTCGTCTTTTTTTTAGTCATTCTCCTCCCCATCCGCTTACCGACGGTCAAAAAAATAGATTTCCGAGCTGCCGCAGTTGCTGCCGTCACCAACACAATCACAATCCGGGTTTGTTAGTGGCAAAAGTGCAGTCGTTTGAATCAATCCATTATTTCATGTTGAAAATACCATATCTCTATTTGTTTTAACAAACTGTCAAAAATTTCGGCAAATGAATATATTTGTATTATCAAACACAAAAACAGTTTAAACTAGAAATCAGTTTGTCGTTATAGTAAACTGAAAAATCGGTTGAATTGAACTAGAATTTAATTGTGTTTACAATTTATTTTTCTGCGTGACGCGGCTGCAAAAAAAACATTTTAATTAGGATTTTTATATTCAGGGGCGCACTTATCAATATCACAATGGATTTCATACGTATGGAGGCACAAGAATTGTCATTTTTACATAAATGATTAATCATGATTTGCGGAGGCGCAGAATAGTTCGAAAAATTTTCCTAATGCTAGAAAAGGAGATTTTTGTCATAATATGGGGAAGTAAAACATTTAAAAAAAATTACACTGGGGTAATTCTCGCTGAGACCGGCCCACTATTTACACCTTGTCTTAAAAAATGTTCAAGGTGTTGATTTTCTGAAATCCCTCGCCTAAAAAGTAAGAAAAATGCATTTGGTTACTCAAATTGATGGACCCCCCGTTAGTTAGAGCCACAGCAGTTTTTGCAGACCAAATGGGATTTTGGTCAAATGGTGGCTCACTTAAACCGTTATTACTCGAAAGTTTCTCCAACAACCACTTCAAAACGAATTGTTGTTAAAAAGAGGAAAGATAGGGCTACTATTTACAATAATAAAAAGTTGGGTTGGCCATATTGATTTTGGCTGCCATCTTGGATTTTTATACCAAAATATTTTTTTCACCATGAGGGCAACCACCGGTTTTCAAAATTTTTGCATCAATTGAAAGCTGGGACATTTATACATAACATATCAATAAATTAGAGATGTCTTTTTCTTCTTTCAAAAGTTATCTGCAGTTTTGTAAATTTAGCCACGTTTTCTCCATACATTTCCATGCGCACCGGCAAAGGCATGCAACAGCATCCGAGTTTACGCCTGCATGTATACACAAAGGCGCGTGCCGCAAAATTTGGCCAAATCGGAGGTTCGTTTCCGTTTTTGACTGTTTCTCAATGATGCGGGCATTGTTTTTATAACTTGTATAGTGTTTTGAAAAGCTTGAACCTTCAGCTTTCCATTGGTGGGTTCAGAATTTTAATTCGTGTTCGTAAACACTGCGGAATAACGCTGCATTTAGGTCAAAGTATCTAAATACCAAGGTAAGAGATTCCCACAAATGTCAAAAATGAGACTCACCAACACATCTGCGTTAGTTATGAAAAGTTGGTGTTTTTACACTAAAATGTCATTATTTCAGCAAAGTTTGTGAAGTTTTATTAGTTTGGATGTTTCTAAATGCTGAAAAAACATGTTTAGAACCAATTAAAAAAAAATTGTCACCGATTTTCAAATGGCGATATTTCCTGTTTTATTGCATGGAAGTCACTTTTAATCCAGTGAGATGCAGTTAAATAATTGCTTCTAAGATGGGAGTGCTTAATTTCTTAAGAAAGTTTGCTAAATAGTGATGCGCCCATACAAATCAGCGCAAACTTTATAACTATTTTTTGCTTTTTTCCTTTTCTCACTAATCCGTTAATATTAGCGGGAGTCTCTTACCTTGGTATTTAGATACTTTGCATTTAGGTAAACGGTCGGCACCAGGCCCTGTGCGCAAAAGTGGCATGATTTACGAAACGGCAGATAACTTTTGAAAGACGAAAAAGACATCTCTATTTTTTTTATATGTTTTGTATAAATGTCCCAGCTTTCAATTGATGTAAAAATTTTGGAAATCGGTGGTTGCCCTCATGGTGAAAAAAATGTTTTGGTATAAAAATCCAAGATGGCGGCCAAAATCAATATGGCCGACCCAACTTTTTATTATTGTAAATAGTAGCTCTATCTTTCCTCTTTTCAACAACAATTCGTTTTGAGGTGGTTGTTGGAGAAACTTTCGAGTAATAACGGTTTAAGTGAGCCACCATTTGACCAAAATCGAGGGGTCTGCAAAAACTGCTGTGGCTCTAACTAACGGGGGGTCCATCAATTTGAGTAACCAAATGCATTTTTCTTACTTTTTAGGCGAGGGCTTTCAGAAAATCGACACCTTGAACATTTTTGAAGACAAGGTGTAAATAGTGGGCCGGTCTCAGCGAGAATTACCCACTGATAACTTCTCATAAATCAAGCCGCGCAAAATTTCGGAAAAAAAAAAATCATGAGCATTTTTATATATCTTGTTTTATGGCTCCAGCACTCTTCCAATATCACAAAAAAGACTTTTGCAAATGAAAGAAAATATAAGAAAGAATGATGATTAACCTGGGCTTGTTAGGGGAATATCTGTAAGTAAAAAGAAAATCGCGTTAAGTACTGTTCCTTTGAATTCCACTAAGAATTTGCATCATTTGACAGATACGTATTTCGACCTCAACTGTAAGGTCGTCTTCAGTGTCTTTTACTTGACTCGAGTCGAGTCAAGTTCAAGACACTGAAGACGACCTTACAGTGTGTTTTTGTGATGTTTCTGTTTTTGAATGTTTTGACTTTTACTGCGAACGATTTATGTTTTTCTTTGTTTTTTTTTTGTCATCTTCAATCTTGTGTTTGTCAAACATTGATTGGTTGTCTCAATCCTTCGGCCCCTTCAATATCTTCAGTATTGATATGCAGACGTGTGTGTTATTTATATTTTTGTTTTTGAACACTAATATACTATTTTTCAGGAATATCAAGGTAAGTTCATTTAACAGATCTGTAAACCATCCATCAAATTTCAACTGCGCTCTAGATTGTCGAATAGAGCTCCTCATAACAATCCCACCCTACTAAAACAAATTCCTTTTCCTTCCTCCTCTATGGAGATAGTTTGGGTACCCTGTATCTTCAAGTAGACTTTAATTTAACATTCCTACCCTTTCCTAGCGATTTTAAGGACGTGGCCAGGTATACAATGTGATGCATGTTTCGACCAACTCTAACACGTAGAAAAAGGCGTTAATCCCAAACGTTATTTTAGCGACACTGCGTGTTAGATCTTTCAAAATATATGATGCTGAGCATTGTATAGCCACCCACGATGTGTACAATCGCCTATGCTATGCTATGCTGATTCCCCTAAACTTGAATTTATTATCGATATGTGAGGATTCATGAACGTATCACCTAGTGTCATCAAGAATTTAGCTACAAAAGAAGCTGTCAAGAAGCAATGAACGAGTCTGTTTCTTTTCGAATTTATAGGTCAACAACCTTGAATGAGAGTCTTTTTAACTGAAACTTTCTACACTGTTGATCCGAGATATGCTCTTGCTCCAAGATAAAAGAGTCTAACGGCGCAGAATCAATCCCAAATGATTTACATTCATTCTTTGTGATGTCAACCGAAATCAGCTTGCTAACGATACACCATTTTGAATGGAGCACACACTTCTCGCCTCGAAATTGGAAGCACTCCATAAATTGCATTCCAAACTAGGAGTTTCCCGCATTTCCATAGGAGTACTAGTAACACTTACAGCAGTTACAATAGTGTCGTACTGCATGGATGGAATTTTGAGTACACCTCTTGCTGAAATATGGTTTGACTGTCGGAGCACAACAGCTTGTTTCAATGGGCAAGCATAACTCTTGTGCACTATTCGGTGCATAAAAATGGGTCAAACATAGGTCGAGAAAGAAAAAAAAAACAATTCACGCTTTTGATTTAGAATTTGTTTGAAAGTTTTAAAGAGTGGATTTCAAACCATACATAAAACATATCACTTTATGAGATCGGTTATACTAAAAATCAGCCGTATTGTATGTACCATAATGTATGACTATAAAAAGATATATAGGATCATCCCAACAAACTGTCCAATAATCTCATGAATTATGTATCTGCCTGATAGAGTTTCAATGTACCGAATAATGAAGCACCTAATGACGCAGCTGAAGTGGTCTCTTTGTTTTCGTCCCCATCCTCAACGATTCGGGGTATAGAAGAATTTCTCCCAATTTATTTCGCTTCCGCCTAACGAAGATATGATTCGCACTGCATTTTCAGGTACTGATCCGGAGGAATAAAACTGAGTCCACAGGGAGTGCACCCGCCAATAATTAAGACACAACAATGAAAAGCCATTTCGAGACGGCCCATTTATTCACCCTCATCCGGAATGGCCCTCGTTATCTGCGGCTCTCAAATGAATCCCATTCACCAGGAAAAGAAGGGCAATTCGGAAATCGGTTCGCCATTCAAATTGCCAATAAGTGGGGTTTTCATTCCTTTCTGCAAGCTAAAACCAAGTGTCATTCGGAAAGTTAAAGCCACCAACAGTCGCCACAAGGTTTGTGCACATCATTTATTACCGTCAGTCGTTCCCGTGTCGCGTCGGCCGTCCGGACCTCGATGTCACCCACCCTGCGCTGCGGGGTGCTACTTACGCTCGGCCTCGAAATGGAATAACACATAAACACAAACAGGAAATGTTTACGAGTCCACAGCAGCGTAGTTGTCATCGTCACTGACAACGAGATCCTGTTGCTAGCTTAAGGCTCTCTGCTGAACCATTTCAACTGGGTATTTGCTTGGAGTGCCACTTGTCCTTGTTTTTCTTTTCTTTGTGCAATTGCTGCTGCTGCTTGTGATGCACCAACAGCTGCTAGTATTTGCTCAAACTTGCTGCGCGCATCCCACCACCAGCATACTTACTCACCAACCTCGCTCATTTCTGGGATGCACCGCACTATCCTTGGGGCGGATGAGGCACGTGGAAAATGTCCTCAATTGAAGCCAGTGACTTTGAGATTTCATGGTAGGAGCTGTTTCTAAGGAATTATAAGCTAGTGCTTTTCCTGAAGTGCCCTACAGTTGCTTCAATTCGCTTTAATGGTCTGGCACAAATTCCCTGGATGGAGTTTCAGTAACTTATTCATTCGTAATGATTACACAGCGCAATATTTTTTTGTCTCAAGAGCAAACCTATGGGTCTCTGACAGATTTTGGGCCGCTGAATTCGAATCCGGGCTCAGATTTGCTCGAGCACGTCACAATTTTGGGCTATACCTCAATTTAAATGGCAAAATACGCGATTTTGGGCTTTTTTGACTGCAAGTCATTAAGCATGGAAATAGAGTGCGTTGGAGATGCTCGGAAAGTGCGGTCGGTTTTTCGTGGTGGTCGTCGGTGTCGGCGTGCTGAGTGTGTTGTGACGGCTCGGCAGCTGGAGACAGGATTCGCGCGCGTTGTGCTCGGTACTCCGATTTATTTTTTTTCCTTTCGCTTTTTTAGTTCGATTGATGGCAGGCGATTATCCGGTGAGTTTGTTCCTTGTTGTGCTCTATATCAATTATTATATAAATTCAATTTTATACCATAGGTGTATTCATATGTTTATAATGTCATCTTTTCAAATATTTTTTCATTGACTTTGCATAGTTCGTCACCATGAGTGTCGACTTGGAATTTTGTTCCGTTTTGTCACTGTTCGGGATGGCATCTTACAAATTATTTCTTTTTCTTGAATTTCATTTTTTTTGTGCAATCTCCTAACGACATACTGTTTTTCTATGTATCTGTCTATGTATATTTGTTGTCAGTATTTTTATGAATGAATATTGAGCTAGCACCTTACGTGGGTGGTCGTTTGTTTGCTTTCCGCGTGAAGCGAACAACATCACTGCAGTCTGCACGGCATGCTTCAACTTCAAAAGGTCTTATTACTTATCAAAATGAATCCTGACCCAACGATACCTTTCCTACTAAAAATCACTCCTTCCTGTAGCCTTTGGTGGGGACATGCGGTAAACGCCAACTTTCACATAACAAAGGTTGCTATTAACATTCCTTCCCTCATCCAACCTGACTGCAAGGACGTGGCCGGCGCCGTTATTGTACCGTTAAAGAGAGCCTCTGAAGCGTGCACAGTGAGAATGTTGACCACTCCCAGTCAATTATTCAGTTGATTCATTGTGCAACTGTCATTGGTTCGGGTCAATCACGGAGTAGCAACCATAGATATGTGCAGTCAGTCTAAGCTAAGCTAAGCTAAGCTAAGCAAGTCATTAAGCATGGAAATATATTTTTTAAGCAATCAAAGGATAAAGAGACCTATATAGTCGAG
This sequence comes from Aedes albopictus, assembly GCF_035046485.1. Taxonomy (NCBI): domain Eukaryota; kingdom Metazoa; phylum Arthropoda; class Insecta; order Diptera; family Culicidae; genus Aedes; species Aedes albopictus. The sequence goes on from NC_085137.1 coordinate 112,138,050, forward strand.
GCGGTAAACGCACGGGTATTCAGCATGACCATGCTGAGGGTGACGGGTTCGATTCCCGGTCGGTCCAGGATCTTTTCGTAAAGGAAATTTCCTTGACTTCCTTGGGCATAGAGTATCTTCGTGCCTGCCACACGATATACGCATGCAAAATGGTCATTGGCAGAGGAAGCTCTCAGTTAATAACTGTGGAAGTGCTCATAGAACACTAAGCTGAGAAGCAGGCTTTGTCCCAATGAGGACGTTACGCCAAGAAGAGAGAGAGAGAGTGATTAATGTTTCGCAAAGTTAGAAACGTTCGGGTAAAACACTATTTTTTAAACAACTCATTTTCGAGCTGTCATATCTCGGAAACCAGTGAACCGAATCGAATGAAATTTTGAACGTTCACTAACAATATGTAAATGCTTCACAAACCATTAAAACATAGGTACTTTTTAATCGTTGAAAAAAGTTATCATGGATTGACACTTTTTGGATTTTTCTCGAAAAAATGTAATATTTTTACATCAATGTCAATAAATTTAAGTGTTGATATCCAAAAATTTTTCACTTCTGTTCTCAAATTATCTCTAATCAGATATATTGGAGCCTATTTAGATTGAAGGAAGAACACATTTAATAATTTTTGTGTGATATTGTAAATTTGACTTATTTTCCTCTATATGGGTAAAAATTTCAACCCGGTATAACTTAATTCGCCGTGAAAAAATATTACATTTTATAACGTCGTATTAAGTGTCAATTTATTGTTGATAAACGTTAAAAAATTCATTCAATTCGGTTTACTGGTTTCCGAGATATGACAGTACAAAAATTAGTTGTCTAAAAAATAGTGTTTTACTCGAACGGTTCTAACTTCGCGAAAAAATAATCAATCGAGCCCAAATTTGTACCAATGATGCAAATTTGAGATTTTTTGATGCACTCTATAAAAAGTTACAGCATGTTGAATTTTTTTGTGGGAGAAAAAAAGTTGCATATCCCAAACATTTTGGCCATCCCCTGTAGAGTATCTTCGTGCCTGCCACACGATATACGCATGCAAAATGGTCATTGGCAGAGGAAGCTCTCAGTTAATAACTGTGGAAGTGCTCATAGAACATAGCTGAGATACAGGCCTTGTCCCAATGAGGACGTTACGCCAAGAAGAGAGAGAGAAGGGATAAATTGGTCTATTACCTTCTAAATTAATGATTCATGCAAAATATTTCGTTTTACCAAACCAAATTTCTTAGATTTAAGCATTTTTTGTCAGTATGTAAACTTGCATGCAACTGTTGGAGGGTGACTTGTATGGGAAATATCGTACCTAACATAAATCGTCTAAAACTATTAACTCGATTTGGTAAAACGAAATATTTTGCATGAATTTAGATATTAATTGACCAATTTATCCTTTGGTTGGTTAAAATAAATATTTTCATGCTTAATGTCTTGCAGTCATAAAAGCCCAAAATCGCATATTTTGCCAGATACATTGAGGTATAGCTCAAAATTGTGACGTGCTGGAGCAAATCTGAGCCCGGATTCGGATTCAGCGGCTCAAAATCTGTTTGATTGATTTGTCTTTATTTGAGAGACTTTCAGCCCTTGGCTGCTCAAAATCTGTCAGAGACACATAAGTTTGCTCTTGAGACAGACCAAAAGTTAATTTTTGTTACGCTGTGTTATTTGTAAAACGTTTGATTTGTAGGTGTTTTTCTTTCATAGAATCGCTTGACTTGCTCTACTGTGTGATCAAGATTTAATTTTTGAAGGTAACTTATTTACTTTTATTTAATTGATATTTTGATAGATTTTCGGGACTAGGGTAATTGTCATTGGCGTATCTAGGATTTTTTCCTAGGGGGTGCCTAGGGGGTGCCAGTTTCAGTGGCTCTCAGGTTGCTTTTTTTTAATGAAATACCGATCCGACCTCTTTTTTTTAGTATAATGATATACTGCGTCGCGGGAAAATAGAATTTGTATTTTCTATTTGAACTTAAGTACTTCACAATCATCGCGACATCCCCTGTTTTGTGGATTGAAAACAATCAGGTCCATTAGAATACATTTTCGAAGCAATTATTAGACTGTAAATCTCGGAAACTATAAAATATCCACAAATTTGCGTGTAACTTGTATTCATCGTGACATCCTCTTTGTTTTATTGCATGATAACAACCCTTATCAAAATAGCTTTCAATAACAATTTTAAGGAATATAAATACTTAAAATTTCAAAATCAGAATACATATTTGCATTTTTGGTTTGGCCACAAAATTAATGGCTAAAAGCGTTCTTTTAATTAGTTGAATATTACTACGTGTACAAGAAAATACTTTTACAGAAAAATTGTGAGTATGATTCTCATAGCTACAAAATTCCCACTCGATTATCCTGAGTTCCATTCTGAAGCTTCACAAACATAAACCCGGAATTTGGTGCGAACGAACTTCCATTTATCTCATCGGGATCCTAATGTTCGCACCAAATTCCAATTTCGACTGGATTGGTATGCTGTATGAAGCTGATTTTTTAAATAGTATTTCAAGTATTGTTTTGTTAATGTCAGCAATTCTATTGATATTTGGTCGGCGTTAAGTCAGAGGGGACCAAGTAACAAAATTGACGAAAATTAGATTTTTAGGGCATTGGATAAAGAATTACTTAAGCTACTTGGAACATTCACCCAATTTTCTTAACATTACAATTAACGAGAGTTATAGCACAATTTTCTTTTGAATGAACTGCAAAAATCGATACTAGTGTGCAGTCAAAGTGGACCATATGCTTGATGTCAAGAGAGTTGAAAAAATATGTATTGGTTAAAATCCAATAAATAAAGTAGTTTATCATCAAAATGTGATACGTTTCCAAATCGTATGACTCCCTAACGCATTTCCTGATGACTATTGGTCAAGAAAGCACGTGAAATTCTATTTTATTATGGTCCATATCGTATTTTACAGATCATCGTGTTGAAGCATATTGTGGCATTTCGCGTGCAGACAGAGTGGACCATGTGTCTCTAAGAAAAATAGTTGAAATTACCTTATTCTTCGTAATCCTTTCCAAATCAAAATATGTTTGTTTAGTAGCTGTTGGGCATCATATTGAAATGTACCAATACCCGTTTCTTGAAGAAGTTGATTTTACCGATTATTTAAGAATTGTGTACTTGGTTCACACTGTCTGAACGAATTTTTGAAAAATGCCAGTCCTCTGAATAAATTATTATGAACTGTGTAACTACAATATTTCAAAAACGTGCCGAACTATGAAAATTCATTAAAAAGTGGTTAGCTATTAAATGTTCAAGTTAAAAATTATCAAATAACTCATTCATTGACTACCCTTCATATGATATTGAGCTGTTGTACTTGGTCCACTCTGACTGAACATAAAAATTGAAAATGGCAATCAACAGTGTAATAACCGAAATAACAAATTTCAAACTTCCTGCCCACATTATACACTACCCCTATTAACTGTTGTCCTACTTGTGCATTATTTTTTCATCAAATATGTAAAAACTTGAGTGTAAACTGTAGTTGGTTGAAGATTTTTCATAAATCGTTCAGTCAGAGTGGACTAAGTACAATCAATCACTTAGCAATTTCTCGGTTTCAAGTTTTATTTTACGTTTTTTCGCAATCAATACAGAGCGATCTTGTGATGAATAGTTATTAAGATTTATGTCAAAAATTCAAGAAAATTTGTTGAAAAACTCAAAACTTATAGAGTTGTAAACTTTAAAGTCGTTTTTCTAGAAATTAAGTAAAAGACACATGGTCCTCTCTGACTTAACGCCGACCATTTGCTTTTAAAAATTCTCCAATTTTTCTTCGGCAAGTCATTCTGCTTTTTTGGATTTTCGTCCATTTTTTGGACTTTTGTTATTTATGCTATTCGGTATTCCTTCGCCAATTTCTTCGAGAACTCCTTCGGAAAGTCTTTCATAAATCGCTTCCATAATTTTATTGAAAAATCTTCAGACACTTTCTTCTAGATTTCTTCAGTTTTTATATAAGGAATTCCTGCAGCAGATGATTCCGGAAAACCTTCGGCAATTCCAATGTTACTTACATTGAACATTTATTCGGAAGTTTCATCAGCAATTCATTCGAAATTTTCGGCAACTTCGATTATTATTACTTTAGGGAACTTCTTTGGTAATTCCTTTGGAAATTGATACGGCAATTTTCTTAGTGATTTCCTTCGGGAATTTTTTTGAAAAATTGGCGGTTCTTTAAAAATTCTGTTACGGTGATTCTACGGAAATTACTTTAGGGGTTCTTTTTAAATTTTCTTTAGAAATTCCTTTAATGCTTTCGGAAAATTCTTTGAGAATTTCTTCGAATCCATTTCTTTGTTTCTTTATAGAATAGATAGAATATTTCGGCAATTTATTTTGGCCAATTTCCTTAAAAAGTCTTAAAATGTTTTATTCAGGAATTCCTCTGGTAATTCTTATATGAATTGTTTTGGCAACTACTTTGAAAGCTCTAATGTAATTTTGATGGATTTTTTCCGACAATTTCTTTGGGATTTTTTTCTGTAAGTTTTTCGTGAATTTCATGGGATTTTCTTTGACCAAGACCAGTTGAGAATTTTAGATTTTCCAATTCATGAACTTTCGGAAGTAATGAATATAAATACAGTTAAATCATAAAGAATTTCAAAAATAATCACAATAAAATTGCCTAATAAATCCGCAAAATAACTGAAAAAGAAATTGCTGATATAATTTCAGAAGAATAGCCATTGAAATTAAGCAAAAAAAAATCAAAGAATTTGCTGATGAAATTCTAATGAAACTACCGCAGAAATTTTCAAAAAAAACATAATAATAACCATGTCGAAGGAATCCTCAAAGAAATGGTCATACTACGGTATAGCGAATACGAAGTCGTAGGTTCGAAACTCACCAGAACGTGATTTTTTTCGCAAATTCATCTCTCAATTTGTCAATTAGCAACATTCTGTGCCTTCTAATTAATAATAAGTTTTTTCCCGTACATTCCTATAGGATTTCACTAGAGATTTTTATAGTAATACCTTCTAGGATTTCTCTGGAAATTCCAACTATTCCCGAAATTCGATTAGGTATTCTTCTAGAGATTTCTGCTGGCATTCCTTTAAGAAGCCCAAGAGGAGTTCCAGGATTAATACCGTGATTAATTTCTATAGTAGTCCACAAATAAAACTCTAGAATAATTCCTGGGTGAGTCTCTAGAAAAATGCCTGGAGGATCACCGAAGAGCTTCTGAAGAAATCACAGGAAAAATCTCAGGAGGTATTGTTAACAGGATTCTGGGGTATATCATTGTAGAAATCTCAGCAGAAATCCTAGGAGGTATTGCTGGAGGAAACTATACAAGAATTTATAGAGAAACCCAATCAGGAATGCCTGGCGGAATCCAAAGAAAAAATCCTTGGAATGCCAAGAGAAGTCCCTGCACGAACCGGTTGAGGTATTCTGGAAGAATCTTTAGAGAAGGTCATGAAGGAATCGCGGGGAATTTCTGAAGAAATATCAGGAAGATTTCTCGGAAGAATTCCAGCTATAATGCTAGGATAAATTCGTAAAGGAATAACAAGAAGAATATCTGGACGTATCGTTTTAAGAATTTCTGAAGGAATTGCTGGAAGAACCTTAGGAGGAGTTGTTCGAGGTATTCTTAAAGGAAGGCTAAAGGGAGTTTCTGCAGGAATTCCATGAGGAATTTCTATAGGAATTCCTGAATGAGTCCTTGGAAAAATCCCTGGTGGGACAATCAAAGAAATTTCTGCAAGAATTCCAGGAAGATTACCTGGAAAGATTCAAGCAGAAAAGCCAAGAGAAAGCTCTAGAAGAATCCGTAGCATAATTTCTGAACTACCATAGTTAGAATGTATTAAGGAAGAATAGCTGGAAGAACCGCAGGAATTGGTAGAAGAATCCCAGCTGGAATAACTGGAGCAGCGCTTCCCAAAATTGGGAAGCGGATCTTGGGAGTTTGGGAAGCGCGGATCTGTAGGAATTCATAGAATTCATGGAGGTATCATAGAAGTAATTTCCAGAGAAATCCTTGAATCAGGAATGCCGGGGGTATCCTAAAAGAAGTTCCTCTACCAAGTGTCCGGAGGAATAACTACAGTTCTCCTTGAAAGAATCGGTAGATGTATACTGGAGGAATCCCTGATAGAATCGCAGGAAGATTTTTTTAAGGAATCTCAAGAAGATTTCCCGAAAGTATTGCAGCATGTAAATATGCCATGTGAAATCCCTAGAAGTATTTCTGAAGGAGTTATAATGGGAATTGCTTGAAAAATTCCAGCCGAATTTCATGGAGGAAGGCCAATAGAAGTTCTTGGAGAGATCCCCTGCGGAATTTCTGGAATAACCTCTGGAGGAAGTCCCGATTAAATCCTTGAAGAAATCTCTGGAAGAATCACCGAAGGGATTTTTAGAAAAAAAAACCCAGGATGATTTTCTGGAAGAATTTCCGAAAGAACTTCCCTAGTAGAATTCCTGAAGGTATCACAGTGAGAATTATTGGAGAAGTTCTAAGAAAACTTGCTGGAATCCTAGCCACAGTTCCCGGAGTAAGGCCAATATAAGCTCCTGGAGGAATTTCTTGAGAAATTTCTGGAAGAATCTCTAAATAAAATCTCTGATGGAATTCCTGGAAGAATCACCGGATGAAACTTCTGAAAGAATCCCAGGAATGTTGTCCTGAATAACCCCATCAGGAATTCCTGAAGAAATCCCAAGATAAATTTTTAGAAGAATACCTAGAAAAATTCCAAGAAGTACCATAGTAAGAAATTCTGAAGAAATACTACCCAAAATTGCTGGATCAATCTCCGCTGAAATTTCTAGTATGTACAACCCCATCTGAACTGCCTGGAGAATCCTGAGAGAAGTTTATCAAAGAAATATCGGGAGGAATCCATAAAGGAAGCCTAGAAAAATCACTGTTTGAATAGATAAAGGTAATACTGAAGGAATCCATGGAGAAGTCTGTTGATTGTTCTTACCAATATCCAAAACGCCAAAACGTGCAACAGGTTTACTTATATAATTCCAGGAGTGTTTAAGTTTTATTCAAATGTGCTTTTAATAAGTATGAAATTCATTGTGTGAAATTTTAAATTTTTGGTGATTGACAAGGAAAAATTCTAAGGGGTGCCAAATTTGTTCTAGGGGGTGCCAGGCACCCCTGGAACCCCCCCTAGCTACGCCAATGGTAATTGTTCCCTTCGTTGTGGTAGTACCTAATGTTTCGGTAATGGCAATTAAGCACTTTTTAGACTGAAATGTTACCAAAAGACATTTTTAATAGATGTGTTATGCTTAAATTATGAGATTGCTCCATTTGTGTGCTTCAAATCGACCACGTTCTGATTGACGGACGGCACTTCTCCGACATTATCGACGTCAGGACCTATCGTGGCGCCAACATCGACTCTGACCACTATCTGGTGATGGTCAAACTGCGCCCAAAACTCTCCGTCATCAACAATGTACGGTACCGGCGATCGCCACGGTACAACCTAGAGCGACTGAAGCAACCGGATGTCGCCTCAGCATACGCGCAGAATCTCGAGGCCGCGTTGCCAGATGAGGGCGAGCTCAATGAGGTCCCTCTAGAGGACTGCTGGAGTACAGTGAAAGCAGCCATCAACGACGCAGCCGAGAGCACCATCGGGTACGTGGAACGGAATCGACGGAACGAACGGTTTTGGAGGAGAAGAACGCAGCGAGGGCGGTAATGCTGCAGCAAGGGACTCGACAGAACGTGGAACGTTACAAACAGAAGCGGAAACAGCAGACCCACCTCTTTCGGGAGAAAAAGTGCCGCCTGGAAGAAGCGGAGTATGAAGAAATGGAACGCATCCCGCAACGGCTTCGTGCCGCGAGCCGAAATATGCAGGGATAAAGACGGAGACCTCTTGACGGACGGATGTGAAGTGATCGAAAGGTGGAAGCAGCACTTCGATCAGCACCTGAACGGCGTGGAGAATGTAGGCACGGGTGCCCATGGCAACGGAGGAAACGACGACGCCAGTGCAGCGGAGGACGGAAATGAACCAACTCCCACGCTGAGGGAAGGTAAGGATGCCATTCACCAGCTCAAAACCAACAAAGCAGCTGGTAAGGATGGTATCGCAGCTGAACTCATCAAGATGGGCCCATAAAAGTTGGCCACCTGTCTGCATTGGCTGATAGTCAGGATCTGGGAAACCGAACAGCTACCGGAGGAGTGGAAGGCAGGGGTAATCTGCCCCATTCACAAGAAAGGCGACCATTTGGAATGTGAGAACTTCAGGGCGATCACTATTTTGAATGCTGCCTACAAAGTGCTATCCCAGATCATCTTCCGTCGTCTGTTACCTAAAACAAATGAGTTCGTGGGAAGTTATCAAGCCGGCTTCATCGACGGCCGGTCGACAACGGACCAGATTTTTACCGTACGGCAAATCCTCCAGAAATGCCGTGGATACCAGGTCCCAACGCATCACCTGTTCATTAGTGTGGGACACGCTTGTATGAACAAAATGAATCCTCGCTCCAGTCGACTTTTTAGATCCCATTTAGGCCCCATATGAACTGTACAAAATTTCAGCGCAATCGGTGAAACTATAATTTAGCGCAAGCGGTTCAAAGTTTGCATAGGAATTACTATGTGAAAAGTTACACTTTCAAACAAAAAATCCCAGAGGTCGCCCTTTGTCTCCTTAATTCAAATCGATCAATGCTTCTTGTAGAAACAACATTTACGAAACTTTCCTTCGAAGACCGCAAAACGATTGGATGCTTGTGGAAAAAGTTATTGATTTATTACCGATTAGTAATCCAACGAACGGGTTTTTGTTTTGTTTCATCAGCAGCACTGCTGCTGCCGTAGTTGCATGGGGTGGCGGGAGGCATCACCACCCCCAGAAACAGCAGCAGCCAAGGCAGCAGCTACAGTGCTGCTAATAAAACAAAACAAAAAGCCGTTCGTGCGATCACTAATCGGTAATAAATCTATAACTTTTTCCACAAGCAGGCAATCATTTTGCGGTCTTCAAAGGAAAGTTTCATAAATGATTTTTCTACAAGAAGCATTGATCGATTCGAATTAAGGGGACAAGGGGCGACCTCTGGTATTTTTTATCTGAAAGTGTAACTTTTCCCATAGTAAATCCTATGAAAACTTTAAACCGCTTGCGCTAAATTATAGTTTCACTGATTGCGCTGAAATTTTGTACAGTTCATATTGGACCTAAATGGAATCAAAAAAGTCGACTGGAGCGAGAATTTGATGTTTGTCCCATACTACTGTTCATCGACTTCAAGGCGGCATACGACAGTATCGACCGCGCAAAGTTATGGAGAATCATGGACGAAAACGGCTTTCCTGGGAAGCTGACTAGACTGATTGAAGCAACGATGGACGGTGTGCAAAACTGCGTAAGGGTTTCGGGTGAACTATCCAGTTCATTCGAATCTCGCCGGGGACTGCGACAAGGTGATGGACTCTCATGCCTACTCTTCAACATCGCTCTGGAAGGTGTGATGCGACGAGCCGGGCTCAACAGCCGGGGAACGATTTTCACAAAATCCGGTCAATTTGTGTGCTTTGCGGACGACATGGACATTATCGCTAGAACATTTGGAACGGTGGCAGAGCTGTACACCCGCCTGAAACGCGAAGCAGCAAAGGTCGGACTGATGGTGAATGCCTCAAAAACAAAGTACATGCTGGTGGGCGGAACCGAACACGACCGGATCCGTCTGGGTAGTAATGTTACGATGGACGGGGATACTTTCGAGGTGGTGGAGGAATTCGTCTACCTCGGATCCTTACTGACGGCTGACAACAACGTGAGCCGTGAAATTCGGAGGCGCATCATCAGCGGAAGTCGGGCCTACTACGGGCTCCAGAAGAAACTGCGGTCGAAAAAGATTCACCCACGCACCAAATGCACCATGTACAAAACGCTAATAAGACCGGTGGTCTTCTACGGGCACGAGACATGGACCATGCTCGAGGAGAACCTACAAGCACTCGGAGTTTTGGAGCGACGCGTGCTAAGGACGATCTTCGGCGGTGTGCAGGAGAACGGTGTGTGGCGGAGAAGGATGAACCACGAGCTCGCTGCACTTTACGGCGGACCCAGCATCCAGAAGGTGGCCAAAGCCGGAAGGATACGGTGGGCAGGGCATGTTTCAAGAATGTCGGACAACAACCCTGCAAAGCTGGTGTTTGCAACTGATCCGGTTGGCACAATAAGGCGTGGAGCGCAGAGAGCACGATGGGCGGACCAGGTGGAGGGTGACCTGGCGAGCATTGGGCGCGACCGAGGATGGAGAGCGGCAGCCACAAACCGAGTATTGTGGCGTTGATTATGTCTTGTCTTAATGATGTTGAACAAATAAATGTATATGTACCATTTGTGTGCTTAAGATTTGCCCAAAAACCTATTTAAAAAAAATATTTTCCTTCAAATGTTTGCTGCTGTGTTCCTATTGTTTCGGTATTCCATATGATTTCAATGGGATACCGCAACAATAGGAACCAAAATTTAATTTTACCTCCAGAATAGGAACAGTGTGCCTAATGTTGTGGTAAGCGATTTATGATCGAAAACAGAGAGAAACGATAGTTTTTATATTTTTCCAAGCCAATTTGGATAGAAAACTACCAATTAACGTTTTGCAACCCTTCATTAGATGGTACGATCATTGTTTTTAAAATGAATTTACCTTAATACCACAACGATGGGCACACTTACCCTATCATGATAAGTTCAGCAGGAATACAATCCAAACCAGCTGCTTATTTTTCTTGAGCCCTTGAATAGTATCTATAACATAACTCAGCGAGGGAGTTGTTTACTTCCATTCCCATTATCATCTGAACTGACAGGGTTTCCTCCACGAATTCCATCAGAGATTCCTCCTGGAATTCCTTCAGGGTTTCCCCACGAATTCCTTCAGGGATTCCTTCAGGAATTCATTCAGGGATTTCTTCAGGAATTCATTCAGGGATTCCTCAAGAAATTCCTTCAGAGATTCTACCAATAATTCCTCAAGGATTCTTCTAGGAATTCCTCCAGAAATTCCCTCCGGAATTCCTCCAGTAATTCCCTCCGGAATTCCTCCAGAAATTCCCTCCGGAATTCCTCCAGAAATTCCCTCCGGAATTCCTCCAGAAATTCCCTCCGGAATTCCTCCAGAAATTCCTTCCGGAATTCCTCCAGAAATTCCTTCAGGGATTCCTCTAGGAATTCCTTCAGGGATTCCTCTAGGAATTCCTTCAGGGATTCCTCTAGGAATTCCTTCAGGGATTCCTTCAGGAATTCCTTCAGGGATTCCTTCAGGAATTCCTTCAGGGATTCCTTCAGGAATTCCTTCAGGGATTCCTTCAGGAATTCCTTCAGGGATTCCTTCAGGAATTCCTTCAGGGATTCCTTCAGGAATTCCTTCAGGGATTCCTCCAGGAATTCCTTCAGGGTTTCCTTCAGGAATTCCTTCAGGGATTCCTCCAGGAATTCCTTCAGGGATTCCTCCAGGAATTCCTTCAGGGATTCCTCCAGGAATTCCTTCAGGGATTCCTCCAGGAATTCCTTCAGGGATTCCTCCAGGAATTCCTTCAGGGATTCCTCCAGGAATTCCTTCAGGGATTCCTCCAGAAAATCCTGCAGGGATTCCTCCAGGAATTCCTTCAGGGATTCCTCCAGGAATTCCTTCAGGGTTTCCTTCAGGAATTCCTTCAGGGATTCCTCCAGGAATTCCTTCAGGGATTCCTCCAGGAATTCCTTCAGGGATTCCTCCAGAAAATCCTGCAGGGATTCCTCCAGGAATTCCTTCAGGGATTCGTCCAGGAATTCCTTCAGGGATTCCTCCAGGAATTCCTTCAGGGATTCCTCCAGGAATTCCTTCAGGGATTCCTCCAGGAATTCCTTCAGGGATTCCTCCAGGAATTCCTTCAGGGATTCCTCCAGGAATTCCTTCAGGGATTCCTCCAGGAATTCCTTCAGGGATTCCTCCAGGAATTCCTTCAGGGATTCCTCCAGGAATTCCTTCAGGGATTCCTCCAGGAATTCCTTCAGGGATTCCTCCAGGAATTCCTTCAGGGATTCCTCCAGGAATTCCTTCAGGGATTCCTCCAGGAATTCCTTCAGGGATTCCTCCAGGAATCTCTTCAGGGATTCCTCCAGGAATCTCTTCAGGGATTCCTCCAGGAATCTCTTCAGGGATTCCTCCAGGAATCTCTTCAGGGATTCCTCCAGGAATCTCTTCAGGGATTCCTCCAGGAATCTCTTCAGGGATTCCTCCAGGAATTCCTTCAGGGATTCCTCCAGGAATTCCTTCGGGGATTGCTCCAGGAATTCCGTCAGGCATTCTTCCAGGAACTCCTTCAGGGATTCCTCCAGGAATTCCTTCAGGGATTCCTGCAGGAATTCCTTCAGGGATTCCTCCAGGAATTCCTTCAGAGATTCCTCCAGAAATTCCTTCAGAGATTCCTCCACGAATTTCTCCAGGGATTCCTCCAGGAATTCCTTCAGGGTTTCCTCCAGGAATTCTTTCAGGGATTACTCCACGAATTTCTTCAGGGATTCCTCCAGGAATTCCTTCAAAAATTCCTCCAGGAGTTCCTTCAGGAATTCCTCCAGGGATTCCTTCAGGGATTCCTCCGGGAATTCCTTCAGGGATTCCTCCAGGAGTTCCTTCAGGGATTCCTCCAGAAATTCCTTTAGAGATTCCTCCAGGAATTCCTTCGGGGATTCCTCCACGAATCCCTTCGGGGATTCCTCCAGGAATTCCTTCGGGGATTCCTCCAGGAATTCCTTCGATGATTCCTCCAGGAATTCCTTCAGGGATTCCTCCAGGAATTCCTTCGGGGATTCCTCCAGGAATTCCTTCAGGGATTCTTGCAGGAATTCCTTCAGGGATTCTTGCAGGAATTCCTTCAGGGATTGTTGCAGGAATTCCTTCAGGGATTCCTCCAGGAATTCCTTCAGAGATTCCTCCAGAAATTCCTTCAGAGATTCCTCCACGAATTTCTCCAGGGATTGCTCCAGGAATTCCTTCAGGGATTCTTGCAGGAATTCCTTCAGGGATTCCTCCAGGAATTCCTTCAGAGATTCCTCCAGAAATTCCTTCAGAGATTCCTCCACGAATTTCTCCAGGGATTCCTCCAGGAATTCCTTCAGGGTTTCCTCCAGGAATTCTTTCAGGGATTACTCCACGAATTTCTTCAGGGATTCCTCCAGGAATTCCTTCAAAAATTCCTCCAGGAGTTCCTTCAGGAATTCCTCCAGGGATTCCTTCAGGGATTCCTCCGGGAATTCCTTCAGGGATTCCTCCAGGAGTTCCTTCAGGGATTCCTCCAGAAATTCCTTCAGAGATTCCTCCAGGAATTCCTTCGGGGATTCCTCCAGGAATTCCTTCGGGGATTCCTCCAGGAATTCCTTCGGGGATTCCTCCAGGAATTCCTTCGGGGATTCCTCCAGGAATTCCTTCGGGGATTCCTCCAGGAATTCCTTCAGGGATTCCTCCAGGAATTCCTCCAGAAATTCCTTCAGGAAATCACGAGAAGATCTACCTGAGAGAAAGTGGACCAGTAGCGCAGAACACCACCCTCGGCTGGATTGTTTGTGGAAACTTGCCGGACAACTCGGACGTGCGAAGACCTCACGTTGCCAACACATGTACGGAGAAACTGGATGAACTTTTGACACGTTTTTGGGAGTTAGAGACGTGTAAAACGGACAGTGTTTTCTCATTGGAGGAATATGCCTGCGAGAAGTTTTTCGATCGCACTACGGTCCGAGATGCAACAGGAAGATTTGTAGTTACACTGCCCAAAAAGGATTACCTTATTCAACAACTCGGGGATTCGAGGAACATAGCCATGAAGCGCTTCCTTTCACTCGAGCGCCGCCTTACTGCAGATCCTGAGTTGAAGCGGATGTATCGTGATTTCATTCACGAGTATCTCCAAATGGGACACATGGAAGAAATTGTTGGAGACGAAGAAAGTTCCAGAGTATTTCATTCCTCATCATTGTGTCATCAAACTCGAAAGCACGACCACTAAACTACGGGTTGTGTTTGATGCGTCGTGTCCCACATCGAGCGGCCTCTCGCTGAACAACGCATTGATGGTAGGACCTACGGTGCAGGATGACATCATCTCGATCGTCCTCCGTTTTCGATTCCACAGAATCGCCATAGTGGCAGATGTGGAGAAAATGTACCGCATGGTACAGCAACAACTGGCGGATAGAAGGCTGCATAAAATCCTGTGGCGTGACAACCAGAACGAACCTATTCGAGTGTTTCAGCTAAACACTGTAACATACGGTACGGCATCGGCGCCGTATTTGGCTACCAAGTACCTCAAACGTCTAGCAGAACTAGATGGGAACAAGCTCCCAGAAGCGGCCAAGATTCTCTGCAAAGATTTCTATGTCGACGACATGATGTCCGGTGTTGACGGCATTGAGGAAGGAGTCAAGATATGCAGCGATATTCAGCAACTCTTGCAAGGCGGAGGGTTCAACCTCAGGAAGTGGAGCAGTAACTGTCCAGCAGTATTAGAGAATATACCTAAGGAGCTTCAGGACGATCGAACATCTTTCGAGTTGGACGATTCTAGTGCTATTATCAAAACGCTGGGTCTCATCTGGGAGCCCAGGTTGGACGTCTTCCGGTTCAAAATACCGGAGTGGAACACATCGGAAATCTGTAAACGCACGGTCATTTCTGATTTAGCTCGGATATTTGATCCACTCGGGCTTATCGGAACAGTGATCGTTTCCGCAAGAATGTTTGTCCAGAATCTCTGGAAACAGAAGATATCGTGGGACGAACCGCTAACATGTGATCTTCAAGCCCAATGGCTGGAGTTTAGATCCAGCCTATCGCAGCTTGGAAACTTGCAGATTCCGAGGTGGGTTGCTTTCAGAAAGGATTGCCTTTCGGTGGAGCTCCACGGCTTTTGCGACGCGTCTATGAAAGCCTATGGAGCCTGTTTGTATGTGCGATGCACCCACTTCGATGGCACCATCACGTCCAACCTACTAGTCACAAAATCAAGAGTCGCGCCGCTGTCCGAAGTAGAGAAGAAACGAAAGAAACTCACGATTCCCCGCTTGGAGTTGTCCTCTGCTGTATTACTGGCTCACCTCTACGAAAAAACGTCTGCTAGCCTCACGATTTCAACGCAGTCGTACTTTCATACCGATTCCATGATCGTTCGGTATTGGTTGTCTTCTCAACCGTCACGATACCAGATGTTCGTAGCAAACAGAATATCGGAAGTACAACACCTCACGAGGGCCGGTACGTGGCGACATGTTGCCGGTACAGAGAACCCTGCGGACGCCCTCTCTCGCGGTATTCCAGCAGCTGAACTGAAGCAGGACTCGTTGTGGTGGTATGGACCAAGTTGGCTGCGAGAAGATAAGGATTGTTGGCCCAAAACACAAGAAGTGCTCCTGGAAGACCTGGAGAAATCGTACCTCGAAGAGGGATTTGTGGTCGCGTCTGTTGCTACAATACCAGAGCCCAGTGAGATCTTCAGCCTGCGATCTACTCTACACCGCTCGGTAAAACTAGTAGCGTATTTGCTACGATTCAAGCACAATGCACTTCGTACTCGCGACAACTGTAGGAGAACTGGACCACTGACCCTGAAGGAGCGGGAAGAAGCATTAATGCAGTTGGTGAAGCTGTCACAATGGGAGTGTTTCGCTCGAGATATAGCTGAATTAGAACGTCACGGGGAAGTGCGGTCGACCTCTCGCATTCGTACGCTTCATCCGCAATGGGTTGAAGGCGTACTCCGGGTCGGCGGCCGGCTTGAAAATGCCCGCATATCGATGGACCGGAAACATCCTATTCTCCTAGACAAAAACCACCCTCTAACTTCCATGATTATGCGACACTACCACTATGAACACCTACACGCGGGCCCGCAACTGTTGGTGGCCAGTGTACGAGAACGATTCTGGCCGCTCAGTGCCCGTAGTCTCGCCAGGAAGATTATACACAGGTGCATCACCTGTTTCCGCAGCAAGCCAACATCACAAGATCAATTGATGGCCGATCTACCGGCCGAACGAGTTACTCCAGCTCCGCCATTCTTGCGAGTTGGGATCGACTATTGCGGACCTTTTGTTGTTCGCTATCCGAATCGAACGAAAATCTCCGTGAAACACTACGCCGCAATTTTTGTCTGCCTTGTCACGAAGGCGGTCCATATTGAAATGGTTTCCGATCTCACAACCCAAGGATTCTTGGCTGCGTTGAAGAGATTTGTTGCTAGGCGAGGGAAACCAGCGATGATCATGTGCGATAATGGGACAAATTTCGTGGGTGCTCGACGGGAGCTTGATGAGCTCGCTATGCTGTTCAAAACCCAGCATTCCCAGCAGTCTATTGCGGGAGGTGCAGCGGACATCGGAATTGAATTTAAATTCATTCCAGCCAAATCTCCAAACTTTGGCGGCTTGTGGGAGGCGGCTGTAAAGTCGATGAAACAGCATCTGCGGAAAACAATCGGTTTGAAATCTATCACGCCCGAAGAGTTGAACACGGTGTTCGCGCAAGTCGAAGCATGTCTCAACTCAAGACCGATTACTCAAATGAGCAGTGATCCTAACGATCTCAGCGTGCTAACCCCTGGACATTTCCTTGTCCAGCGACCACTGACAGCGGTAGCAGAACCGTCGCTACGAGATGTTCCAGAAAATAGGCTATCCAGGTGGCAGCAGGCTCAGAACTTTGTTCAACGGATCTGGTGCAGATGGTCAACCCAATACCTGTCAGATCTACATAACAGGACCAAGTGGACGCAGCGGAGGAACAACTTGTTCATCCGATGGACGATGGTCCTAATCAAGGAGGACAATCTGCCACCTCTTAGGTGGCTTCTCGGACGAGTAACTCACATCCATCCGGGTGCTGACGGGAACGTCAGAGTTGTCACCATAAGGACAAAGGACGGGAGCATTGTCCGGGCAGTCTCGAAAATATGTATCTTGCCCTTCAAAGAAAACGAAGAACTGCAGCTCGCTGGGGAGAACTAGGCCTCCTCCATCGAAGGCGCAGGGGCGCCTGCGGGAGCCATCCGGCTCCCGCATTCCAGTTAAGTGTTGTGTTGTAAATACCTTTCAAAAAACTCAAGGAATGTTTTGTCCCCCAGCTACCCGTCCGAAGGCCGCCGGCCTTCACCGAAGTCACCATCATCTGCCACATCCCGCTAAACATCGTCCGTTTGACTGCTCAATCGCTGGCTCATCTTCTCAACCCATGATACCCGCATCCAATGCAACAACGCATTCACATGATGGAATCCGGCATGCTCCGGAGACCTGTTGCCCACTTCGGCGGTCTGTAAACGCCGGCTGCCCACAACAACATGTGCTCATCCGAGTACCTCATCCACGTAGTCATCCATCAACCGTTCATCTGCAACCAACAATTCATCGGACACGTTCAACCTGGCGAACGCATCGTCATCGGCGTAGGAGCGCCCGCGGAGGCGCGCAAGCCTCCGCGACAGGGAAGTCGTTGAAAGCTTGTTTAAAATTTGTAAAAAAGCGCCTCTCATATTTTTCAGTTATTTGTTCTGTCCACTGCGAGCTCGCAGTTCGAGGAAGGATCGCGGTGGTGAAGGTCAACCCACTGCATTCGGTACGAGAAGAAGATATCGCTACGACGACGACCAGACGAAGATCCACGCGAGGCAGCTGATGACATCGGCTAGTAACTGGTTCAACAAGCGATGCGTTCCGCATAAGTTGCAACATCGAGTTGATACATCTTCATTTTGACATGTTCTGTGTATTCTTAGTATTTAAATCAATGTGTTAGATGTGTTAGATTTTTTTTTTTATCTAGTTCATTTATTTGAGGCTCAATCGCGTATAACGCTTTACGGAGCCGAATATCTCTTTTTGCACTTAATAATATACTATGTACAAGATAATAACTTTTCAATCATGTTTGTTAGTGATGGGTGGAGGCCAGGGTACTCGTGGCAGCTCGAGGTTAGAAGGTCACATTTTGAAGGATGGACAGGGTGAGGACTGGACCAAAGGTTTCACTGCAGCTCATCCGGGTGGTAATCGCATTGTTCTAACGTGTTCGGTGTCTTGTGGTGATGGTACCAGCTTGTTGAGGGGCTTGGTCTTCCGGATGGCCAGGAGCAGCTCGGTAACACGAGGAGGACAAAACAGAAAAAAAAAACTGGAGAAGAAAACACAAGCGAATTAAGCTTTTATATCAGATGAGCGGAGGACAAAACAGAGAAAAAAATGGAGAAGCAAACACAAGCGAATTAAACTCTTATACCAGATGAGCGGAGAAATTCATAAATGGATTGCATATAGGGGAGATCGCGGGTTCCCAACACATCCCTTACTGGAACGAAGGGTTGTCTACCTCGGGCCTCAAGGGTATCCAATAGTAGTGCTCTGGAGGCGTCATTATCCGGGCATTGCCAAACTACGTGGTCGATGTCATCATAACCGGAACCGCACTTAGTGCAAACATTGTTGAGCGCGAGGTTTATTCTATGCAAATGTGCGCCTAGCGAGTAGTGGTTTGACATAAGTCTTGACATTACGCGAATAAAGTCTCGACCTACGTTCAAACCGTAATGCCACGCTCGCAAAGAAACTTTAGGAATAATCGAATGTAACCACCGTCCCAGTTGATCATCTCGCCAATCATGTTGCCAACTTTGAAGAGAACTCTGGCGAACTAAATGGAAAAATTCATCATGTGAAATTCTTCTATCATAGATCTCGCCTTCCTGTGCGCCCACCTTTGCGAGAGAATCCGCCTTCTCATTGCCATAAATTGAGCAATGAGAGGGGACCCATACAAAGGTAATCTTGTATGATCTTTCGACCAGTGCACACATCTGCTCTCTTATTTTTGTAAGAAAGTAAGATGCATGCCTTACAGGTTTCATCGACCGGAGTGCCTCAATAGAACTAAGACTATCCGAGAAGATGAAGAAATGGTCTACGGGCATGTTGGAAATCATCCCCAAAGCGAATTCGATTGCTGCCAGTTCAGCAACATAAACAGAACAAGGTTCTTGAAGTTTTCGGAAGGCGGTGGAATTTTCATTGAAAACACCGAAGCCAGTAGACCCATTGATGCGGGACCCATCAGTGAAGAATCTCTTACAGGAATTGACATTTTGGTACTTTCCGTTAAAAATGCGAGGAATAGATATACACCGAAGTTGATCTGGTATTCCCTGAACAGCTTGTTTCATGGACAGATCGTATTTAACAGAGGAACTGTCATTGGTGAAGTGTACACGAGGAGGATTATAACCTGGGAGGCTTATATCAGATGACATGTAGAAAAGATAGATTCTCATGAATTTTGACTGAGTGTTCAGACTGAGCATTTCTTCGAAATTTTCAATGACAAGTGTGTTGCTCACTCCACACTTGATAAGTAACCTTAGCGAGAGCTCCCAGAAGCGGTTCTGGAGAGGTTTCACCCCTGCCAGGACCTCCAGGCTCGCATTATGCGTTAAGTGCATACAGCCGAGGGCAATACGCAAACAACGGTATTGAATTCGTTCCAGCTTTATTAGGTGACAATTTGCTGCTGAGTGGAAGCAGAAAGAGCCATACTCAATAACAGAGAGAATAGTCGTTTTGTAAAGTTTTATGAGGTCTTCCGGGTGAGCACCCCACCATGTTCCGGTAATTGTGCGTAGAAAATTGATCCTTTGTTGACATTTTTGCACCAAATACTTGATTTGGGTACCCCAAGTGCCTTTTGAATCAAACCAGACCCCAAGGTATTTCGAAGTCAAAGATTGGTCGATTTCTATTCCCAAAAGATTGAGTTTCAGTTGGGCTGGGTTCCGCTTTTTAGAAAACACAACCAATTGAGTTTTTTGCGGAGCAAACTCGATCCCCAAATCTCTTGCCCAGGTTGACAGATTATTTAGAGAATGTTGCAATGGTCTTTGCAATATTTCTGCATGTGGGCCTTTTAGAGAAACCACAGCATCATCTGCAAGTTGTCTTAGCGTGCATTGTCCTTCCAAGCAACTATCAACGTCTTTCACGTAAAAATTATAAAGCAAGGGACTTAAACATGAGCCTTGGGGTAGGCCCATGTAACTAATTCTGGAAGTTGTCAGTTGTCCGAGATTGAAACTCATATGTTTTTCTGACAACAAATTATACAAGAAATTATTTAAAATTCCTGGAAGTCCACTATTGTGCAGTTTTTCTGACAATATTCCTATGGAAACTGAATCAAAGGTTCCCTTAATATCCAAGAAAACTGAAGCCAGTTGCTCCTTTTCCGCATAGGCCAGTTGAATATCTGTTGAAAGCAACGCTAGACAATCGTTTGTTCCTTTGCCCTTGCGAAACCCGAACTGTGTATTTGAAAGCAAATTATTCGATTCAACCCAATGGTCGAGTCGCGATAGGATCATTTTTTCTAACAATTTCCTTAAACATGATAACATAGCTATTGGGCGGTATGAATTTGGATCAGACGCTGGTTTACCAGGCTTTTGAATAGCTATTACTTTGACCTGTCTCCATTCTGGCGGAACAATGTTATTCTCCATAAATGAGTTGAACAGGTCCAGTAATCGTCTTTTCGCGATATCTGGGAGATTTTTAAGAAGACTGAACTTGATCATATCGCGTCCCGGAGCGGAATTGTTGGATGAAAGAAGAGCCATAGAAAATTCCAGCATAGTGAAGGGTCTGTCCAGAGAACCATCTCTTGAGGATGTTTCCCAATAAATCGGTTGTGCTGGGACTGAGTCTGGACAGACCTTTTTCGCGAAGCTAAATATCCAACGGTTGGAGTATTCGTCACTCTCATTAGAAGAAGAGTGGTTTCGCATGTTGCGAGCCACTCTCCAAAGCGTTGTCATTGAAGTTTCTCTAGAGAGGCCCTCAATGAAGTGACGCCAATAACTACGCTTTTTCGCTTTCAGCAGGTTCTTCAGCTGTCTTTCGAGCTTAGCATACTCTTGATAAAGATCTGAGGTACCGTGCCTACGAAAAGTTTTGAAAGCATCAGATTTTTTAAGATACAACTGGGTGCAATCATCATCCCAGCCTAGTGTGGCTGGTCTTCTTTTGAAGGTTGCACTTGGAACACGTCGTTTTTGTGATTCTAATGCACTCTTGTATATCAGTTCAGACAGGAATCGATACTCATCCAAAGGTGGGAGGGGATTGAATGATTCGATGCCAAAAGATACCGCTTCTGCATATTTTTGCCAATCGATATTCCTTGTGAGGTCGAAAGGAACCTGAATTGGTTGGTCCGACCTTTCACTATTATGCTTTATGGTGGTTATAATGGGCAAGTGATCACTACCATGAGGATCTTCGATCACCTTCCACGAGCAATCGAATGATAATGAACTTGATCCCAGTGATAGGTCAAGACGACTTTCTTTGCCGTCAGATGCAATACGTGTCACTTCACCTGTATTCAAAACGTTCAAGTTGAAATCGTCGCATAAATCATAGAAAATGGCCGCCCTGTGGTCGTCATATGGTTCGCCCCACCCAGTACCATGTGCGTTCATATCACCCAGAATTAAAACTGGATGTGATAGTGCAGAAACCGCATTCCAAAGATGACGGCGGTTGATTGAAATTCTTGGAGGAATGTAAACGGAAGCTACGCAAAGATCTTTACCCTTTACGTTTATTTGGCAAGCGACGATTTCTACGCCAGGATGAGTTGGGATTGGAATTTTATAAAATGAGTAACTTTTTTTGATCCCCAAAAGTACCCCGCCATAATGATCATCTCGGTCCTGGCGAATAATGTTAAAATCGTGGAAGTTGAGTTCGTCTTCAGAAGAAAGCCATGTTTCACAAAGTGCAAATATATCACAATCAGAGTTGTGTACCAAAAATTTAAACAGGTCTAATTTAGGTTTTAAACTATGACAGTTCCACTGTAGCACAGTGATCATATCTTGAACCTCGGTTGATGAATTATCCATCAAAAGATATGATCGAAGCAAGGAGGGGCCATGATTGTGTCAAATTCCGAAGATACTCTTCTACTGCTTGGAGAAAAATGTCTAGTATGCCTCTGAAGGAGTCTGAAAGTCCGAGGGCATCATATAAGCGATCTACATGGGCCCTAAAAGTGAATAGTCCTCGTTTGGGCTTGATAGGTTTTGCTGGAATTCGAGGAGCTTTTGTGGCTTTTTTCTTGCCACCTTGCCGAGTATTTCTTTTTGAAGTATACTTAACAGTTGGAGGCGGAGGTTCTAGGTCCTTGCTGCAGCAAGGAACTGCACCATCAGAGACCTGCTTCTTCGGAGTTTTTAAATTCCCTCCGCCTCCTTTGGTAGTTGTCAAACTTTTGAGGGAAGACTTTAAGAAAACCTTCCGGCGCAATCCCGGGGAAGATGGTGACTTCCTTTTTCCGGATGCGAGTACCTCCGAAAGAGATCCACCCTCATCAGTTTCGCCGTCGTCCTGATCATCGGAAGACAACTCCTGATAGGGATTTTCAACTGGGACAGCTGACTCAGACATATTAGCGGGCGTATTAAATGATTTCACCATTTCCGCATAAGTCTTCTTGGAGCGCTTAATAATTGAGCGACTCTCATTTTGAATACGCTTTTTGTATGCCGGGCATTTTTGCAATTCGTGTAGTTCTTGACCACAGTAGCTACATTTTTCAGCTTCCTGTGTGCAAGACTCTTCGAGATGAGCTTGGTTGCATTTGCCACAACGGGGCTTGTTGTCGCAAAAGCTAGCACTGTGACCAAACTGCTTGCAATTGGTACAGTTAAAAACCTTCGGCCTAAAAAGACGTACTGTGTAAAAAGCATTATCAATTACAACAAATTCCGGGAGGACGGAGCCTGGGAAAGTCACTCGAAAAGACCCTGACGGTGAGTAAACTTTCTTGTCCCCTTCCATGGTTGCCTTTTGGAGAGGTTTACAATCAAGAATACTCACATCAGCGATCGACCTGTTGTTGAAGCGTCCTACGCCGGTCTTAATATCATCGCAGGTCAGCGTTTCGTCGAGGATCTTCCCCTCCACCTCCACTTCTCGTGACAATATGTATAGCGAATATTCAGCATTGAAGCACTCGTGCTGAACAATTTCATTTGCTGCTTTGTAACTAGGTGCGGTTACACGCAGCTTGGACTGTTTCACTTGATGAATAACAGTCCCAGGATACTTACGCGTCAGCTCTCGAGAAATCGAGAGCATATTCAAAGGTTTGCTTTTGCGCCGGAAATAGACAACCCAAGGCCCAGGCGAAGATGGCTGGTAAAACCGCGTTCGCGCAATGATATCTTTGGGAGGCATTCCGCCTCCTCCATTCGATCCATCCATACGGGAACGAACACTCAACCGCCAAAGTTTATTCCAAAAAGTGACCAAAAGAGAAAAGTAAAAAAACACTAGTGCAATTCTCTTTGAAGTTTGGCTATAATTTTGACCCACACTGTATGGTCTGCAGCCAAAAAAAAACAAAAAAAAAACTCCCAAAGTGAGGAGAAAAAAAATATATGATTTAATTTCTTTGGCGCGTCTCACCCTAATGCTCCACGAGAAAAAAAAAAAAAAAAAACGAAGCGAAAAAAATGACCTTCAAACCTAAACACACTGTTGTGGAGAAGCGATACAATTCAAAGCGAAAAAAAGTGTTAAGAATTATACTCAGCCGTTCCCGTTTGTTGACTGTAGCAGTCGACCGTCCGTCCACAGCGTCGTCGGTAGCAACGGAGCCGCCTTTTGTCTGTTTGCTGCTACAAACCGGGATGGAATCACACACCTTCGTTCGATGATGATGATGGTGATTTTGTTAAATGTGGCACGATATCGGGTGGATCTTTGTCCACCTGATTCGCTCCCTTCGCAAAGCGCGATCACCTGTGGCACTAATGTTTGCACTAACAAACTACTAATAAACTAATTAGTGGTAAAAAAAGTCCACACGGGCGGTGGAAATGACACCAAAAAACGTCTGCAAAAAGTGCCTTGTGATGGAGATAGGGATCCTGTCAACCTACTCGTACAAGCGCTCAGCAAGGAATGAGATGTGTTAGATTATAAGACTAGAAGAGATCGATTTTGCCTAGGTTATCAAATTGAAATCCCGCGTCTTTCAAGGCGGGCGGTTATGTAAATTAGTTAATCCAATTTAGTATTTTAAACCACTCTGCAACAATCATCATCTTCAATGATGATTGTGAGAGGGAACTCTATCTCATTCTCTGCAAACATTCAATACTCATATGTAAAATATCAGTTGAAGTAGACACCCGAAGATCATCCGATCATACCCAACCAGATCAGTTTGCAATGAACCGTGCACTTTATCAGTCGTGTTTCTGTACGAGTCCCGTGTTAATTTATTCGCGAAAAGAAGTGTCCAGCAATCAAAGTAACGACCTGTAGGATTGATATCACCCAGGGACCTGTGATCGAAGAGTTTACAGGAAGTTTTGTGTAAATTTTCAAAAAATCACAATTTCTGTAGAAGTTTTATTAAATCCATCAGCATTCTCACTATGTCTCAAGTTATCTTCCAAATATATTTTCAACCAAATCAACCATTTCGAAAAATCTTGAGCATTGCATTTTAAAACTTGATCTCATCAATAAATATGGTTCCTGTGAAAATCTAGCTGTATGGCTACAAGTTGTTTGTCTTAGTTATGTTTTTTAAATAATTTATTGGCTATTCCAAGCGTTCTTTCCATAGTCCGTGCTCCCCGAATCAACATAAGTTGATGAAAGTTAAGGTTGATAAGATAGATTTTGTTATTAGAGCAACTAATTCCAAAAACAGCCAGTTGCGATCAGTCTTCGTATCGGTTGGACGTGTTTTCAATTGCGAGAAGCTTCTTCGTCAATGTAATGTGATGGCTCTCAATTCGCGAGAGAACACGTTTAAAGTAGATTTATCAAATTTTCTGCGACGGCCTACTTATGAACAAATTCATGGTTTCGTTAATCGGACACTAGGTATACATCCTAATCAAGTGAAGCGCCTGCAGATTAATCATGCTTCGAAGTGTGTGCATGTGAAATGTGTGGACCAAGCAATGGCTGAAAAAATAGTTGAAGAACACGACGGGCGCCATGAGCTGGAGGTGCAAGGCAGCAAGCATCGAATACGGTTGGTGATTGACAACGGTCGCACTGAGGTCAAAGTTCATGACCTCTCCGAGAGTGTGAGCAATGAAGATGTGACGGTTTTTTGCGTCATTTCGGCGATGTGCATGATGTGAAGGAATTGAGTTGGGGTCCCTCATTCCCATATCAACATATTTCTTCTGGCGTACGTGTAGCACGTATGACACTTCGTACCCACATCCGATCGTTTGTAACGATACAAGGTGAAGAAACATTAGTTACATACCGTAATCAACCAGCCTCATGCAAACATTGTACTCAACCACTGCACCCCGGTAGTACATGTGTGCAAAATAAAAAGGCCACCAAAGTCAAACCCGACAACCCGTCGGCATCAAACGATCCCGCGGGCGATGATAGCCCGATACTCAATCATGCAATCAAATTGAACGAGCCGAACGTCTGTTCACGCTACTCCAGTGCAGTGGACGAGCCACCGAAGAACAAGCCATCGATCGACGACGTCGCAACCGGCGGCGGTGGGAAAAAGAGGAGAAAACCGAAAGAGCAACAACAGCGCGTACAGCAGCCCGCGTGCGTAGCGACAACGGAATCGCCGCCGAGGAAGAAGCAGGATAAAAACGAGACATTTTTTCGCAAAGTGGAACAATCGCAGCGTGGAGAGTGCACAAAAGATTTCGAAATGAGCGGTACCCAATGGAATGATGACGAGTCCGAGCCCGAACCCGATCGCAATGATACGGACGCATGGCTTAGCGGGATAGAACGTAGGATCGAAAGAGGAAGACGACGGAACTGTAGTAAATAATTTGTAATTGAATTTTATTATGTTTAATGAATTCGTATTCCGACCCGAATGATCTTGCCTCTCTTTCTAACAATTTGCCTCGCGATTTTGAAGATGGTAATCTCGAGACCTATCGCACTGAAGATGCTGAAAACCAATCAGCATATGCACTGCAAGTGAGCATACACAATGATAGGTTTTTGTTGCAAAATATGAAGTAGAATCTGAGATTACCATCTTAGTAGCAACAGAGCAATGGCGGATATTTTCTCAACCGTCCCGTCCGCCCTTAAAGGGTCGTTAATAAAACAAACAAACAAACAAACAAAAACAGCCCCTACCAATCTCTATTACTTTTGCAATTAACTACTACAGATCTACTTATGAAATATTTCGATTTAATATCTTGAAAATTTCATAAAGCACCTGTGGTACGCACAAAACTGAATGAACTTTTCACGGAAATATAAGAATGGATCATGTGAGGCTTCTTAGAGGACTCCAGGATAGTTATAAACTTTAGGAAGTATGCTGTTAAAAAATCTATTGAAGTTGTGCTGAAAAGTGATATCAAAAACTGAATGAATTCCTAATAAAACATGTAAAACAGTTTGGTAGAAATAAACAAATAAATGTCTAAATATCTCAAAAAATATAACGTTGAAAATACAAAAAAAAATAATACAATGCTTTCAAAACAGTTTTTAATGGAAATTCGAAACAAATATGAAATTCTCGAGAAAAATATATTTTTTCTCAAAAAATGTCACCAAAATATCAAAACAAAACAACTTTTGAAGAAATTTTATAAAAATGAAAAAAATAGACATTACTATGGGGCTCAAATCAGAATGCTTGCCAAGGGCGCCGTGGAACTACGCTACGGCTCTGCTTCCATGTTTCACAGCAATTAGTTTATGCTGAGCGTGAGTACGACTATCGTTAGACGTAAGATGATAACTTTTCTTCAATTCAGTCACAATTCAGTAATTATAATCGATCGCAGATGGATAGAATTTCGACTTAAAAGCGGACCGCACAAATCAACGACGTTCAGGGCGGGCACTCGCATTATTTTCATTATTGTCACACTGATGTTGTTTCGTAAGTTCTTTCCTTGTCAGATATTTGACCCTGTCCAATTCAGGCCTTTCATATGCATTAAGCACTTTTTCGTATGTATTAAGCACTGTTGGTAACAGTAACAAAAACAGCTACGATATTTTTCCGCTTGTGTGCAGTAAGAGCATTATACGTATTCTCTTATCCCCACCAATTGCCAAGGTTTAGCATGAATCCCTCCGCAGGCCATAAAAAAGAGACCACGCTGTAAAAAGCGACTAATAATTTTTATCTGTAGGAATTTTATTCCCCCCTCGAAGGCCAGCCATAACCAAGGAAAATGGTTTCCACTTTTTTACGACAATTTTCCTTCCCTATTCGTGGAACGTAACATACATTTCCAGGAAGCCTAGGTCATTGTTGGCTTTACGATCCGTCCGGTGGATAGCTGATAAGCGTTGCAGGAATTAAATGTGTTAATTCGGTTTAGGTTGCGGGCTACCCTCGCGAGAACTAAGCTCAAGCTAGCTGCTGGATGATTTGAATGCGTGAGTGTTAGCTTCATT
Organism: Aedes albopictus; assembly: GCF_035046485.1. Lineage (NCBI taxonomy): Eukaryota > Metazoa > Arthropoda > Insecta > Diptera > Culicidae > Aedes > Aedes albopictus. The sequence continues at coordinate 112,165,593 of NC_085137.1, forward strand.
TCCCGCTCGAGGGGGAATAGTAATGAGCTAATGAAATTTAATCATGCACCTACAATCGCGGAATTGAGGGGTGACTTGATGAAAGTTGGAGAATAATCCTGATCTAGATGTCCTGGTGGAATGTTCATTAAAGTGAACATTCCCTGGGGTACATATTTTCATCTTGCCAGTTTACTCTTCAGAAAAATAATGAATATAAATTATAGTTAAATGGGAAGCAAACAATGTTAATCCGATGGAAAACAAACACTCAGTGGATGATGTCTCACTTTGGAAATCTCTCCAGGAGAAAATCAAATAAAATCCATTCTAATAGTGGTTAACGAACCGAAAATCGCGTTACATTCAAACAATCGTAAAAAAAACTTCATTTTGTTTCACCAACCTCCAATGGGCTTCCTTTACTCGGTGGAAGTATACAATATAGTCTGAAGAATCCAGCTCTGTTGGAAGGCTTCCATGGTAGCAAATCACATTCCTTCCTCGTCATTGCCCCGATTGCTTCCATCGGACGTTTTGGAATAACAACGATGCTTCCGAATGCGATTTCCGCACTTCACCGCCATGACCATGGTTTCATCTTCCACAAAACAAACCACTCATCGAGTTTCTACTTTCCTTGCCAGCTCAGTCAGCACCATCATCGCATCGTCTCCAACAAGAAGCGGAAGCTGTACAAAGGTGAATCGGTTCTCGAGACGGTAGTGCAAAGGAAACTTAAATATTGAACTGCGCCTGTCCTTACCAGCAATAGATCGGGGCAGAGCAATCTGCCCACCTTCTTCTACCTTGAACTGGAGACAGGCCAGAAGTTCTCCTTTTCCGTACTGACTGCAACCAGATAGACGATAATGCGATTCTCGGCGGAGCGTAACTTCCACCATCGACGGCGACCCACACCCTGCTCCAGTATAGACCGAAATGACAACCTCTTGCGCGATAAGGCTATGCAAACATCAATTTTCCATCTGTCATCTTTTTAGCTACGGCTCGTTCAGGGGCGTAGCTCTGGAATGAGAAGACTGCAAGATAAATTTTCAATTTTAACAATTTACATATAACATTCAGTTGAGCCCATTCAATTAAAAGGTATTTTGATTAAGAACTACTAAAGATCGCACAATAAAAGAAAGAATTTAAAACTTGTTTTGCTGCCACATATCCAATCGGTTGTGACACTTAGCCTACACGGCATTGTCAGATGCGATGATGTGTTTAATTCAGAGATAAGATTGTTACTCGTAAGTAGAAGTATAAAAAGCTGTGCTTCGGTATAAGAATTGAATGGTTTGATAATCAACAAAGTATTAACAGTTAAATCTTACAGCTAAATGATAAGTGAACTTAAACTATCTTAATCTTTGTTTAAATATTATCACAGATATTCTATCACAGATCCGAAGTAAATCATAGGAATGTATATTGTTGATTCTAACAGATTCTGATTTATCAACCGTATCCTACATTTAACTTAATCATTTTATGGCTATATCGGTCTTTTTATACTCAGAGTATAAGGGAGTAGAGATCAAAGTGGATAATGAAATGATAGATATGATAGTATTCGCTAGGCTGTGAACAAGTATGAAAATTTTAGAAGGTGAAATTAGGCAAGTGGTGAAAACAGAATAATACATAGGCAGTCGGGTGCCTGAAACTTTTGCCAGTCTTGGTAAGGTGGTATGAACTACCCACCAGGCCGATCTGTTTAAAAGCACAGGTCGTACGGCAGAAGTTTCACGCATTCGATGTATTTGTTCAATCATGGCCTACTTGCATAATTTCACCTTCTATAAATTTTCATACTTGATCGCAACCTAGCGAATACTATACTGCCCATATTCGCATAGTTGACGTAAGCGCCACTGTAGTTTTCAACACACTTTTGAAATTTTAACAATGATTATTGAGAAGTTTATGATTTTTTTTTCACGTTGATATCAAGCTAGTTATTAGATCTTGTGCTCTATTGAATAAAACTGGTCACAATTATGCAGTTATGCACATTTGATACACATTAGCTTGTGAGTGCTGACATTGTCAATGGTGGTTACGTCAACTATGCGATTATGCGCAGCATAATATATATCATTTCATTATCCACTTTGATCTCTACTCCCTTATATTTACTCTGAGTAGAAAAAGACCAACATAGCCACAAAAAGGATTAAGTTGATTCTAACCTACATAAACTCTTACCACAGGAACACAAGCAATCACAAACTATTATTGAACTAATGTAAAAGTAGCTTAACAAATTGTTAGTGGATTATTTGTATGTAAACCTAAATTTAACAAACAATAAATATTTCAGTTTATGGCTTTCTCGCACCACAATACTGAGTTAGCGAACTGCTCATAAAATTCGGACAGAGCCGCTTGTTCCCGTAACAGATATTATGCAGAAAAGGTCATAATGCCAAAAAATGACCTTGCGCCGCCTTATCGATTGATAAGTGGCTTCCTTCCTTGCTTCTCGCGATACTTCGTAATGGTGGTGCGTATGGCGATGGTTTAGTTGACGATTTTCTCGAAAATAATTTGCTGTAGTTGGCTGTATGTAGTATTTTGCAGCCGGAACAACTTGCCTACCTGGGCAAGAAGGGCGCATCCTCCGTAGAGTGCAATCCTGAGTGGTAGTCTCTACCGGGCTTAGGTACTTTTGAGGTCGAATGACCGCCCTTTTTCGATTTCGTAACTTCGTGTTTCGTGCTTCGTGCTAGGGTAGTGGACGTATTTTGGGCCATCCTGGGTTTTTTATTACATTTATCATATAATCTCTACAAAATCTTGGCAAATGATTATTGGAAGTTCCAATAATCATTTGTCAAGATTTGGTAGAGATTATATGATAAATGTAATAAAAACTAGGAGTGGGTAATGTCTGAGACATAACCGCAATGTTGACGTAGGACAAAGGCTGGAACGAGATTTCGACTTTTATTTTTCAATAATACAATGCTTGTTGTTATGATAATACAAATGGTGGACTGATGTGTTGAGTAAAGTTGTTGTGTGATCGCTTTCACTGAACGCATTTATAACCCAACAAACATTTTTGCTGTATAAGAGTAAAACAAATCACTCTTAAGCTAACTTTAGTTCAAGAAGCTGTTATTCAGCTGATTCGGTTACTTGGAAAGATGTTGACTAGTTCAAGAGTTATTTCGTTTTGAAGAGAAATGGTCAAATTACTGTTATACGAGAGAATTTTCATAGAGCGGATAAAATTATTAGATAATTGAACGGCGTTAGATAGATCTTTTCAATTAAAGTTTAACGTGAAACTCATTCCACAATACGATAGCCGAGAGTCATCGCTGAGTTTGTGTGCTGCTGCCTAGCTGGGAGGTGGCAACTGCCTTCTCCTTGACTGACCCAAGGAAAATGACGAAAGATAACAGAGGAAACAGCTTTTATGCCCCTAGATTCGCAGATGAAGCTCCTCCCATTCGGCGGGCTTTCCAGTTTATTTCGTTTGCATGACCCACCCACATTAATGCAGACGCTTCAAACGACTGCAACCGTTCTTTGAGACAATTTCTAATCGAACGGATAAACTAATCGAAGTATTGAATAATTAAGATCATTTTAATTCGATAAATATTAGAATGAAACAATGTTTCAGGTACAATTGTCAGAATAAGATAACGCGTTGCTAAATTTCGAGTAGAAAGATTAGTGACCGATTTTGCTGTTCTGAGCCACCAAGCATTCAACCATTCACTTTTCGAATGCACTACACTTTTACCGATCGTTGAAATATATCCGAAAATTATCCGATTCATAACTCTTAAGGAATAATTTTCTCTGGTCCTGAATAGGTCCGTTCAAATAACGGTTGATTTTAGAAAGACAATTGAAAATTATCCACACTGAATACGGGAAGCCATCGAAAACTGCCGCCGCCTGCTGCCGTGAATGACATTCCTGGTTCTATCAGATAGATAGTCGAGAGTCGTCGCTGTGTTGGTGCGCAGCTACCCAGCTGCGGAGGTAACTTCCATTATACTTGCCGGGCCCACCGCTTACAGCCGTGGTCAGTGGATGGGATTCCTGGTGCTATCACTCGTCGCTGCGCAGCCGTGGAGGTGATATCCACCTCCGACCTCCCTGACTGATCCAACGAAAATGACGAAAGAAATCAGAGCCCCTAGATTAGCAGATGAAGCTCCTCCCATTCAACTGGCTTTTCAGTTTATTTCGATTGCATGACCCGCCCCGCTTGCTTCAGACGCTTGAAACGATTTTCAACCAAGAAATGAGAAAAAAATTCATTAAACAAATAACGTAACCAAAATATAGAAAGATTTAGATCATTTTAATTTGAAAAATGCTAGAATTAAACAAGGGATCGTCCTTGAATTACGGCACACAAAAGTTTGACATTTTCAACCCCTCCTCATCCCTATGTCACACGTTTTGCATGGGACCTCTGAAATTTTTGTATGGATCGTCACACTTTGCTGACCCCACCGCCCTTTAAACGTGACGTAATTTCTGGACGCTCCCCAATGTTTCACGAAAAATGGTTCTGATAGGACAATGCGTTGCTAAATTCTGGGTGGAACGATTAGTGGCCGGAATTCAATCTTTCATTTTTCGATTGAACCACAGTTTTCTCGATTGATGGAATGAAATTATCTGATTTACAACTCTTGAGGAATTATATTCGGTGGTCCTGAAAAGGACCGTTTGATTAATTGACGATTTTAGGAACGAAATGGCATGAAAACATCATGTCACGCAATGCGTGTTGGTTTTCTCCTTGCTAAATACAGGATGCCACCGAAAACTGGTACGCCGCTTTCTGCCATGGATGAGATTCCTGGTGCTATCCGCACGATAGCCGAGAGCTGCGGCTGGGTTGATGTGCCACTGCTCAGCTGTGGAGGTGACATCTGACATCCACCCCGCCTGACTGATCCAACGAAAATGACGAAAGAAATCAGGGGGAACAGCTTTTATGTCCCTAGATTGGCAGATGAAGCTCCTCCCATTCGACTGGCTTTCCAGTTTATTTCGTTTGCATGTCCCGCCCCGCATGCACCAGACGCTTGAACCGGTTAATCAACCGAGAAATGGGAAGATTTTCATTTAACGAATAAAGTAACCAAAATATTGGAAGATTTAGATTATTTTAATTGGAAAAATGATTAAATTAAACAATGTTTCACAAAAATGGTCTGGATAGGATAAAGCGTTGCTAAATTCCTGGTGGAATCATTAGTGGCCGGCATCATTATTGTTGCGGGGCCACCAAGCATACAATTTTTCACTTTTCGGTTGCACCACACGTTTACAGAGCGATGGAATGAAATAATTATCTGATTCACAACTCTTGAGGAATAATTTTTTATGGTCCTGAAAAGAACCGTTTGAATATTGGACGATTTCAGACATAAAATTGACATGAATTTATCATGCCACGCAATGCGTGTTAGATTTCTCCGTGTTGAATGCTGAACGCCGTCGAAAATTGGCCCGCCGCTTGCTGCCGTGGATGAGATTAGTGATCGCCTTCACTGTTGCTGAGCCACCACCAAGAATTCAATCTTTCACTGCTTGTTTTCACTACACTTTCTCGGTCGATGCAGAAAATTTATCCAATTAACTCTCTAGGAAGCATTTTCGATGGTTCTGAAAAGAACCGTTTGAATTTTGGACGGTTTTAGGTAGAAATTAAAATCAATTCATCATGCCACCCAATGCGCATTGATCTTATTAGCGCTGAATGCTGGACGCCGTTGAGAATTGGCCCGCCGCTTGCTGACCTGGATATTCTTCCTGATGCTATCAGCAATACGCCACCGTCAATCAATCCGTGAAAGGACCGAGCCCCGAGGAAAAGCGACGCAACTCGCACATTCGTTGTGGCGGATCTTTCTTTGGTGGATTTTGCTGCTGCCTCTGCCACCACCGCCGAGCAATCGATGAAAAGTATTCCTTCCTTGGTCTGCCGCGTTAGACGGTTAGATGGCGAATGTGCAACAGCACCCTTGCCGACAACCACCGACACCGAGCCGACACGGCCGTCAAAGAATAATGAGCGAAAACGCAAACGAAGAAAGTCGGCAGCTCTCGTTCGATGCGTTCACCTCGAGACGACAAAGACAAATGAGGGAAGATGCGAAGAAGCAGTAGCTTTTATATTCGACGGGAGCATCCAAAATGTGCTCGTTCGTGATTGGCTGGAATAAACATGGGTTTACTTTTCCCAATTTTTCAATAGTTTGTTATTGAAAATCAGCAAATGTTAATATTGGACATAATTGGTGTAAAGATTTGCAATCGATTGGAGCCAAAATTTTGAAAATTTAACGAGAAATGGCTGAGTTATTAACGCTCAAAATCTCCACTTCAAACGTAACGCGGCTGATTTCTGAAAATTTAGAATGACACCCGGTATAGAAAAGAGAGACGTAGTCCTACGTCAAAAAAGCCAGGGTGGGCCAACACACATGCCCTGGGCAAAAATACGTCCATTATCCTATCGATGCGCTGATCGCATAGAAGGGCTGGCCAAGCTCACTACCACAAGGTTGACGACTGCTTTGATGAGGTTACCATGCATTCCTCCGGATGAGAGACGGTAGCGAGCGCTGTGGTGCTACTAACGATGTGTAACTTTGTTTGCACAATGTACTCCGAGACCCTCACCATACCACATAACGTACACAAGACGATACCAACTTGACCTTAATTTTTCTTAACACAATTAAAAACTTGGATGGTGCCGTAACACCAGTGGGCACAACATTTCGTCCACCTTCAACACCTTCGAAGTGTCCTTTAAAGGACTTGACCTGCGCCTCCCATAGACCACCGAAGTTGGCCCACCCTACAGTACCCGAAGTTGTGCCAAACGGACTCCCCTACAGGAGGTAGTTAAGGGCATTCTTTAAAAGGTTATATATTCTATTTGGCTTTGTCACATAGTCGTGTAGTATACTATACAGTATAGATAGGATGTTGTGTAGGCCGCAAGCCGTTTTGAAAACTGTTAAAAATGAATCTAAAATAGTGGAAAATTGCAAGTTTTAAATACATAATTCAAAATTTAATATTTTTTCGGTCATTCATATCAATCATGTTTATTTGCAAAATTTCACACAGAAGAACTCTGTTGCAATGGCAAAAATTTCCATATAGAATATATACAAATTGAAAACTTATGGTTTTTTTTTGGTGGTGTTTCGGGTTTTTTTTTTCAGGCTGATTGAGTGCTTGGTAAATATAGATGGATTTATTTGGTATAGGGAAGATTCCGGGAGTCCGCAAATGGCAAGCATGTTCTTCTTCTTCTTCTTTTGCATATACTTATTGTTGAGAATTTGCCAACTTATTATAACACGAGGGTGTTTCCAAATAAATAACACCACAAAGGACCGGAGGTATAGGATTTACGTTTAAAGTGGATATTATTACATTCCTTTAATTGGTTATTTACATGTTCTTCATAAGTTGCATGTCTTAGTCTTAACATAAGCCTATGTTCGATTAGAATTCAGATAAATGTTCAGTTGGTATTTTGTACCTTGTAACTTACGTTTAGTCCTGCTGTGTGAATGTTCGTTTGTGATCAGGTTTACAAAGGTCGATTGAGTCCTTGTCTGCTTGGTCTTGGTCGTTATATGTAGCCTCAAATCCACCGTACTAAAACATCTAGTCATAAGTATTTCATTAAGATTTTAACATCAGTATTTTACCTTTGCATGTAGGTTTTTAGTTTTAGGATATAGTTTAGGTTAGAGCAAACTCAAGAACGAGCTCTATAGGCTCTAAACACTGTAGCACTGTACCTGCCTGACTCTACACTATGGTTTAGAATAATAGTGTCGAAATATTTAATATAACTTAGGTTTTTACTAAAGATAAGAATTCACCACCTGTTGCACGTGAAATTGTTTTTCTCCTATCCATGATTCATATCATCCGACCAACGTTCTCAGGGGCGAAGGTAGCGTAGCCGCCTGCGTGGGTTAGTGTGCGTGGATGGAGATGTTGGATGGGTGCGCATTAGGGCAGTTCAGACTTTAAACATGTCAAAAATTCAAAGCTCCCATATGTTCATTGCAATCCTTGGTGGAAAACTAGAGTCCTGTCAAATTTTCAGCTATTTCGGTGGTGATTTAATGGTGGCCCAAAAGTAAAATAGGTTTATATGGGAATTACTATGGAGAATTTTCGAAAAAAGGTTCTCCGCGTTGTAGAACATTACTCACATGGATGAATTCATAGGGTCAAAGCCGAATTGAATTCATCAGATCTCAATGATAAATGTTGCCGTGAAGTAGTTGTACCGTGAGTAGTTAAAATAACAAAAAAACTAACAAAACTCTTTCCAATTAAACAAAAATATAACAAGTTGAGATATAACCATAACAAGATTATATCAAATTTTGTTGGAATAAACTTGCGAAATCGTAACAAAATAAGTTCTGTTACATATTTCAGAACAAATTTGTTACTAGTTTTGTTATAAATCTCTTGGCTTGAGTGACCAAAATAACAAAAATTATCAATCTTTGTCACGGAACCACAAAAAAATGTTATAAATTCTGAAATAACTTTGTTACAAAAATATAACAAAGTATGCAAAAAACGTGTAACGAAATTATGTTGGAGGCAATGCATATTATAACAAATGTTGTTAATCATCTACTCGGAGTTTTCGGCTATTCAGCTATTGGCAGTTAACAAACAACCGTTTGAAATCTTAAGACTGAATAGCCGAAAACTCCGAGTATCAGAAACTACCAGTTGTTACTCATCTTCAAACAGATGAAATGAAACAAGTTTTGTTATAATTTTGTTTCCAAACTTATAACAAATGTTAATATATTTTTTATGGATATTTACATGGAAAAATCCTTATAACAGAAATATATCAACTATTGTTATTTCTAACAACAGTTGTTATACTTTTGTTATGATCTTGTGCATCTAGTCAGGGAGCTATAGGTTGTGGGCACCGGTTTTAGTCAGTCTAAGTGGAATTATTTATATAAAAATAGCTAATAGTACTATGATAACTATCAATGTATCGAATGAAAGGTATCAATTTATATTTTAAAGGAAAAATGCAGAAATCAAGCTAATACTTGATTTTTACGTTAAAAATGGCACTGTCCAAAATAGAAGCACTGCTTCAGTTTTGGCCATATTCTCAATTTTGTTTTCTATTTTGACCAATCAAGTGTAATTCTTATGAGAGTGGCCAAAATAGAAGCATCCTGGCCATAACAGATATATGAGAGCTAGTTTTTTAAGGAAAATTATTTTTTTTCTACCATTTTTAATCAAAATCCGTTATTATCACAGCGTCATTATTTTATATTAGGACCTACTCGTAAAAAATAAAGTTATTTCGATTTGGATCGCAACAGACTGAATACCGCACTATGGTTAAACACCTGACAGACCAAAACTGATGCTTCTACGCTATATTTGTACATACGCAGCTGAAAGATCATCCGAAGTAAGATCGAAAACAGATACTAACTCAATTGCTGTTGAATAAATTGCTATAGTGGAGGCGATATGCGTAAATGGTAAATGAAAGCATGTAAGTATATGGCCTCCACTTTAGTATCTTATTCTGCATTTGTGGTTTGTATAAATAGATCCATTGTCAGATCATATCACCAACCATGGAGATGCATCAATTCTCGGTCAACGTTTGTCTTAACGTTGAACCATTCGTCATTGAAATCATTGCCATCATCAAGAATTTGAAAGCAGTTTTCACGTCCAAAACAAAAGATTTTGCCATGCAAATGTATTCACTGCACTCCACACGAGGAATGGAATACAGTGAATATATTTTCATGGTCATTGTTTTGATTTACAGTGAAAAAACTGCTTTTCGTTTTCCGAAAAATGATGACGGATGCTTGAGCCTTAATAACATTCGTACCCATCCTCAATGACCGTAATAACGTGAACGGCGCCGGTATTGACCTTGCTATAGTTGCGAATTCTCAAACCGTGTACATTGAGAATGATGTAATGTAACGTAATGCTAATCCAAAGCCCCATTCATTGGTTATCTGTGCAATTTCGATCGCGATCACTGAGTAGCAACCACAAATTGTGCGATGTACAGTATATCAAACAATTGTCCGTACAGCATTTTTTTCGCCAAAATAATGTTTCGTTCAAATGTTCATAACTTTTATATACGTCAATGAAAAACGCTGATTTTGACTAATCATAAACCATATATTGAAGCTCCATTGGTAAAGTTTTAAGCGAGATTGAACAAGTGTTTGAAAGTTATGTGAGTTTTAGTAAAACATTTAAGATTTTTTAACGAATTTTTAAAACATTATATCTCAATATGTATTTGGCGAAACTTTTTCATTTTTTGTTGTGTTACATCTTGTATCTTAGGCTTTCATATGCAGCTGCGTTTGAGGTTTTATATTCACTACAACAAATATGAAAAATCTGTATATGTTCTGAGTACTCTTTGGAAATTTATCATATTTTGACCAAAACAAGTGCCAATAAGTGTTTTCAAGTTTTTCACACTCTCTTAATGTAATATTTTTGTACAGGACCTACTAAATTACATATGTAGAATAGGTTCTATGCATTTTTCGTTAAGTTAATGCACTTTTATTAGTTGAAAACGTTTGGCAGATTATATGTGCATAATATGGTAAATTTATAAACATCGTTAACTACATTAGCGGATTTTTCATATCTTTTGTAGTGAACAAATTAACCCTTACAAGATTGTGTATTGAATGTTCATGTGTAGTGTTCCCTAAAAAAAGTTTGAAAGTATTTTATGCAATATTCTTTGAGATATATACTATTAAAATTTTGTTTAATAATCCATCAAGATTAACTAAAAGCTCTATAACTTTCAGAACACTAATTCAATCTCGCTTAAAACTTTACCAATGGAGCTTCAATATATGGTTTATGATTGGTCAAAATTTCAGCGTTTTTGATTGACGTTCAAAAAAGTTATGAACATTTGAACGAAAAATTATTTTGACGAAAAAATTGCTGTACGGACAATTGTTTGATACACTGTATGCTCATGCTCATTTACAACGAGTCGTTCAACCCGGAGCTTGTTCATCTCACTCACGCTTCTCTTCCGTTCCGAAGGAACAACCCACATTTTATGAATTTGTCTACAGTGGGATTCGCTTCCAGGTCCTCGGCGTCGGAGTGATAGTCAAGTGTTCTAATCATCCTGCTAGGTCCGCTCCACCAAGTCGTCGGTTTGAAGTATGATCAGTGGACCATAATCCTTCTCAAACATTCTACATACGCCTGCGGAATGATCTTTCTTCCGCAAATGTACTACATCGTCTTTTTGTTATCAATTTTCCTTCAATTCACGAAACAGAAACAGTAGGTACAACAATCAGTCAGTTCAAAGCATTCCAGGTCGGTCGAGGCAACCAAGTGGCAGTACAAGCTTGGAGACATACTTTCTTCAGTTTTCGCGCTACGGAGAAACCCATCAGAAGCACATCAAACATCACTCGCTCTTTGGCCCGAAACTGTGGGCACACCATCCCTTCGCAGTTCTCTTTTTGAAAGTAGCTGCCTTTGCTACCATTGATAATAAACGTGATTGTGTCAACAGCTCCCGCACCAGATGCACGGAATGGAAAATGTTCCTCCTCATCAAAGAGGGTTCCTGAAATAGCGCGCGCACCCCGGTCTCGGTCCCGGTCCCGATGGTGTAATCAAAAATCGTTGAAATATACGAAAATTGGAAGAGGCCATGTCGTAGCTATATAGATACAGACTAAACTTGACAAAGTAAGTTCGCGCCGTCCACGAGGAGAGGGTGTTTAATTTGAGTTTCGCTGAACCACCACACCGACCCTCGATTGAACCAGCAACCACGTGAAGTGAGTGAAGCCGAATCGACGACGAGGAACATATTATGATGACTCAATTTGTAGCTTTGTGAGGGTGTGGGGGCAATGGATGATGTACCAACCTACCTCATCCCATCCGGCCGGCACCGAAGAGTCCAAAAAGCATTTTGTTTCATCAAGGATCCCGAAATTAGATTCACTGAATTTCATTATCCGGTGGGTTTTCCGGGAGTAGCAGGGAGCGCTGCAATGAGAAGGGAGAGTAAGGCTATCGCTTTATGATATCTATCCATAGATAAAGGACTTAGATTTACGAGCTTTCAGTAGGGTGTCAGCGGTAAGCATCGTTTCGATTGTAGCCTGCCTGATGTGCCATCAAAATCAAATGGTGTGTCAATGAGCTGCCGCCGCTGCGTGATGGTTTACCACGCGATGTAAGTTAGTTCTAATCTCCATAATAATTCGAGTGAGCGATGACATGTTTCGTGCGGAGGATGTGAGGAGGAACTTAATACGTGATGAGTCAACAATGATGCGGTACCTTTTGGATTGCGTGTAGACTGTGGTGATTGAGGATAACCAACGCACACCCTCTGTTCGGTCGAGCGGACAGGTGACATGTGTGTAATTTGACACTGTAATTTATGCCGTTTTTTTTTCTAACCTGGGTTGGAACTGGATTGGTGGAAAATGTGTAAACAAACAACGTCAAACAAACTTTAGTACAAGCGAAACCGAAGTTGGGTTGGGGTTGAAACTGTGATCTGATCCAGTTCCAACCCAGGTTGGAACTGGATAATAAAGAAAAACGGCATTAGTAAGTGCGTGACGGTAATCGATTTATCGCTCTCCGGAATTGACAGAGGACAAATAAGGATGTTTAACTGGATGGTAAAAATGTCACCTTCAAAAATGTAAATTTTACTTAACTTAAAAAAAGGAAAATTAAATTGTTTTTTTTTAGTCGCACAAATCTCAAGAAGCAAGCTTCAAACAAGTTTTTATTATTGTTATTATTATTGTTATTGTCTAGTCTAGTCTAGTCTAGTCTAGTCTACACATACACAGCCATTCATTGAAAGAATCCTGGAAAATGATAGAATCGACTACTTCTATCATTTTTCTTGTCATTATTAATGTTTGCAGTGCATCAGAAATACATTACAAGCATTAAAGCGGCCAGGCCTACTGTGCAGCGTTTTGATTTTACCATATAACTAATGAGTGGGGACATCTCGTACCAACCGCTCAGTTTTATAGAAAGCAATATTCGAGAAAATCGGTGGAGGTGACGATGCTAAGAAGGTTAATGTCACCCCTTGGTCCTGGGTCCTTGGTTTCCTGGGATGGAACACAGGTATTTGATCTGTGTCCTGGCCCTTATGCCTAGGCTTAAGCGCCTTTGCTCGCTCTCTGAAATGAAAAATAATCAAAATACCATTTCCTGGGCTCATAGAAATGTGGTGTAATCAAACATTACTAGTTTATAGGCGCCCCAACAATAGCAAGAGGGAAAACATAGCCAGAAACGATCTCACCAGTGTATCTGGAACCTGCGGTGCCTATTATCCTCAACACCATTAAACGGTTTCCTGCAGCCTACAGCAGTTTGATGCCTTGGAATCCCGGATTCCTGGCGTTGTGCATCTCGATCACTCCATCGACCTGAGCTTGTTTCACATCTGCTTCATGCCTTCGCACATGCGCCCAGGGAACCGGCATATTCTGCATCCAAAGCGCTCCACTAACTCCACTACCTTACAGCCGCTGCACACTTGAAAGCTTTAATTCACTGTGATTTTCATTCTTCCGGTTGATATGCCACTAATCAGGCTAGATAATCCTCCTCGAAATCAAAAGAGTTGTGCAACATGCTCTAGAGCGGTGTTTTGCTTTTGTCTCGTCGCGAGGGAGCGAACGAACCCCAAACAGAGAGGCAATAAAAACTGAGCGAGGAAGAGGGGAACGAAAAAAGAGTCGATGATTATTTCGGGTTTTTGAGTGTGATTTTCGCCTCGAGAGTCTTTCTTTGTATGGGAGTGGAACTCGCGAGAGCTTTTTGAGTGTGAGTGGACGTGAGAAACACAACAAACAATTTTGAGTGTTGGACGAACTCCTCGCTGCGCGGCAAGCTCGCCCTCAGTGCTGTTGAGGATTTGCGTTGTGATTTCTGAGTTTTATTTTCACTCCTCAGAAAATCGCCGAAATCGCTTCCTCATTTTCTCGCGAGGGAGTTTCTGTCAAGCCTGCCACTAATCACTTTTTAGGCAACGAAAGGTAATGAAATGAAACCGACGAACTCCGTTTCGCACGTGCTGCAATCCGGTTGACATAGTACCAATCTCACGCCTTTTTTCGGCTTCATACTTTTCATTGACTCCGCATAATAATTACGGGTCCTATCAATCACAAACACAACGAATATTTTTCACTTTTCTATTATTGGCCAAACGATTTTTCGATGCCCAATTCGGCCGTTTGAATCAAAAATCGCGGAGAACCGAGAAAAATGTGACAGCTTGCAAAAATACACCTGCTCGCGCGCGTAGCCTGCTGCGATCTTCCTAGTAAATATGTAACTTGTTTATAGATAAAAACCTTATTGTTATTATTATTGTTATTGTGTATTTTAACTAATGCTAATTCTACACTTGCAAAACAACAGTGTTTATTATTATTCTATTCTTGCTCACTTGTAAAAAGCTTAAAATATGAAGATCAGTTGCGCTGGTTTTGTTTACGAAGAGATTTGTGCATTCGAAATCGTGAGTAGGTACCAAAGTCGGCCATTGTGGCGGCCATTTTTTGGGATTCTAACAAGTCTGTCCTTAAACACTCCTTCAATCTTTTCGGGATGACTTGGCAGAATTAATTGGCAAGTTTATGGCTATAGTGCTTGTGATAACTAGCGAAATAGGTAAAGTAGTTTCTATCAAATTAGCGGGGATCATGGACAAGTTTTCAATATATTTTTGAAAAAATCGTCTAAGGTTACTGTATTTTATTTTTTTTTTCATAAAATTCACAGCAAAACAATTGGTCTGCCTCAAGAGCAAACTAATGTGTCTCTGACGGATTTTGGGCCGCTGAATCCGAATCCGAGCTCAGATTTGCTCCATCACGTCACAATTTTGAACTATACCCCTATTTAAACAGTATAATATACGATTTAGGGCTTTTTTTTTACATCAAGCCATTAAGCATGGAAATATTTTTTATATCATCAAAAGGTAAATTGGTCAATTAATATGTATGTATGTTAACGACTCGGGCCCATATAGCCGAGGCGGTAAACGCACGGGTATTCAGCATGACCAGGCTGAGGGTGACGGGTTCGATTCCCGGTCGGTCCAGGATCTTTTCGTAAAGGAAATTTCCTTGACTTCCTTGGGCATAGAGTATCTTCGTGCCTGCCACACGATATACACATGCAAAATGGTCATTGGCAGAGGAAGCTCTCAGTTAATAACTGTGGAAGTGCTCATAGAACACTGCTGAGAAGCAGGCTTTGTCCCAGTGAGGACGTTACGCCAAGAAGAAGAAGAAGAAGATGTTAACGACTCATGTAAAATATTTCATTTTACAAAATTGAATTTGATAGTTTATGATAGTGAGATACATAGTCTCTTAAAGTGTGATAGTGTTACTGCATTCGTGATGTGGTCAGGCATCGAATTGAAAACATTTATACCTTTATATTACAAGCAATTTTGTGAAGCACCATGCAAAAAGTGGGGTGATCGTATTTGATCCACGTTTCTAGTGTTATAACTATGAATGTCACTGAAGGGCGTCCAACAAAAAGTTGAGGATGTGAATCTGTCACATTTTAAAATCAGCCGCTCTATTTTATTTTGCAAACGCTTGATATTTGTGTTTAATTAGCTAAACACAAAATAGACGGGCAGAATTCAATGTGTGGGGAAATGATTGATTTGTACAACTGTATTTCACTAGCAATAGTCAAATCGTTTATTAATCGACATAGAATACCATACTTTTTGACTATTTTCTTGATGACATTGTCGATGTGAGCGTTAAACTTTAGTCTGTCATCAATAATCAAGCCAAGATGTTTGGTTTCGCGCACGAGATCAATTGTCTCACTGACAATTCCTACAGAGATTTCATAGCTTAATCAATTCAGCGAAATGATCATGAATTTAGTTTTACTTATGTTCAATTTGATCTGTTTGTACTTCAACCATTTACTCAGAGAACGTAAATCTGCATTTATTTGTGAAACGGCTTCCCTTAAATCTTTGGCTGCAATTTATATAACGGTTTCATCGACATAAAGATTAATATTGCAAAATCGTAAAACTCGCCGCATGCCATTTATATACAGAATGAATAAAACAGGCCCTAATACACTCCCCTGTGGTACGCCAAGGCTATTCGCTACGGGGCTTAAATTTGAATCATTGAAAACAGTCCGTTGGGTTCTGTCACACAAATAGCTTTCGAAACATCTACATATATGCAGAACCCGCAAATCCAAAGGACTTAATTGTTTTCAACAACAAGAGCCGCGAAATTGTTTCAAAAGCGCGTTTCTGATAAAAAAAACCAGATTAATCCACCTAGTGGTGGATCGAATATGATCTTTTCGTAGACGTTAGCCGAAATGTTCCTGAATCCTGAGAACACTTTATATAGAAAAGCAACAATTTTAATAAAGCCATCTTCGTTTTTGGAAACTTATTGATGGCACATATTCCGATGTTATGTTCAATGACAAGACAGAGCTGAAAAATTTTAGACCTCAGTTGACTGCTTGACCACCTAAACTTCATTCACAATCACAGATCACTTTGCGATCTTCGACAAAGTCTTTTTCAGCACACATTAGGCTATATTTTACTTGGTAACACGAATCATGAAAAAATTGACCTCCTTATGAGAAAAATGCAAAAAAGCAAAATTTTCCATTTGAATTTCAATCGTAATGAGAAGAGTGAAGGCTCAACCAGCCACACCTAAATTGTGAACAGAAATTTTGGACGCAAAAGGACATTGAAAAACTTCATTCGGTTGATTGATTTGTCATTATTTAAGAGACTTTCAGCCCTTGATTGGTTCGTCTCTTTTATTCGGTTGTTGATGTGTTCAAAATATAATTTTCCCATAAAACGTTGATCCATCCTACAATATATTTACACCTCAATATTCTGAAATGGTGTGATTTGATGAGATCGCTTTGGTAACGATTTTTTTCTCTTGCATATATGTAGATCATTTCCTCACTTTTAATCCTACCCAAAGTTTACCAGGCTATAAAAAATGCCATGATTTGATTTATCACTAACATTGTTTTGTTCACTTCTATAATTTCGCTATTCAATGTGCCACATGTATGGATTTGGTTCAATTTTACGTTTGAGTACTTCAAGCAGGACACCTGGAACCGATTCCATGACACTACCGGTTGTCCCAAATATGGTCTGAGACTATTTTATTGTCAACTGTTCACCAGGTTACCTAAAAAACAACTAATTGAAGTTTTGGGTTGATATTTGACCAACCAGATTCGGATCACAGACACGACATGTTGTTCAAATATGGTTTGAAACTTTTTGCATGCCAACTGTTCATCAAGTTACCTAAAAAGCCGTGTTTTGAGGTGTCGCATGCATGGGTTTGGTTCACTTTTAGATTTGGGCACTTCCGGCGGGACACCCGGAACCGGTTCTGGAAGACTACCGGTAGCATCTTATATAGACTTATTTAGTCTATCTGCTTTTTAACGTTCATTAGGTTATCAAAAAGCCGCGCTGTGATGTGTCGCATGCGTGGGTTTGGTTCAATTTTATATTTGGCCACATTCGGAGGGACACCCGGAGCTGGTTCCTGTACTACCAGCAGTCCTCAATGTGGTCTTAGCGTACTTTCTTGATAACTGGTCATCACGTTATTGAAAAGGCCGTGATTTGATGTGCCGCATGTATGGGTTTGGTTCACATTTATATAAGGCCACTTCCGGTGGAACACCCGGAACCGGTTCCGAAACACTACCGGTTCAGATATGGTCTGAGACTATTTTCTTGCTAATGGTTGATCAAGTTATTAAAAATGCCGCAGTTTGATGTGCCGCATGTATGGGATTGTTGCATTTTCATGTCTGGCCTCTTCCAAGAGGTACCGGTCCGGAACACCTAAATAGCCATAACTCCGGAACGGCTGGACGCATCCAAACCATTTTCAATAGGAAACAATGGGACCAGATTCTGCGTCGAATAAGCCGTCGGTCGTTAATATCGGTTGATATTTACTATCTAAAAGTTAAGTGACCTTTTTTGTACACATACACACATACGCACACACATACATACACACACACACATACACACACAGACATCACCTCAACTCGTCGAGCTAAGTCGATTGGTATATAAGACTTGCCCCTCCGGGGGCTCTATCAAACTTTCGTTTTTGGAGTGAACATATAGCCTTTCAGTACACCTTGGTGTACGAGAAAGGCAAAAAACATCAATAATCTATCTTTAGGCTCTGGTTTTGCCTTTCTCGTACACTAAGTGTACTGGAAAGGCTATATATTCACTCCAAAAATGACTTTTTGATAGAAGGTCCGGAGGGTCGAGTCACATATACCAATCAACTCAGCTCGACGAATTGAGGTGATGTGTGTGTGTGTGTGTGTGTGTGTGTGTGTGTGTGTGTGTGTGTGTGTGTGTGTGTGTGTGTGTGTGTGTGTGTGTGTGTGTGTGCGTGTGTGTGTGTGTGTGTGTGTGTGTGTGTGTGTGTGTGTTTTTTTTTTTTTTTTTTATTCTAGGAGTCCAAAAATCTTCTAAAGACGCTGTGTGGGATTCGAATGTGCGCCTACCCACTAAAAACACTCTCCTAGTTCACCTCCACCTTAAATTCCCCTCCGGTACCACCATGCAGTATTTCTTCGGAGGGGAGGCGTTTTGTGCCTTGTGCACCATCACCAATTTGTTATTCTACGCTTTTGTTGTTATAGTTTCCTAAGCTCTTTCGCTACCTTCATGCTGAGCCATTTAGCTCTTGCTATTAATTTGTTTAATTTCTAGCGTTTCACCGATCAGCGTGCAACATGCGTCGTGCTGAGCCATTTAGCTCATGTTAGTGAATTTGTTATTTTCCTACTTTTGTCGCCATTCAGCGACACTTCAACTCCAGTCAGTGCACATTACAATTTGTTAATTTGTTAATTTGCAATTTGTTAATCTTCTACGTTTTTTCGCCATTAAGGACAAGGTATTTGGAGTACATAGCTCAAAATTTCTAGAGCACCGTTTTTTAGAACCGTTGAACGGATTTGGATTAAAATGCATCACGCTGTTGACAACCACTGAACAATTAGCGTGATGCATTTTCATTCAAATCCGTTCAACGGTTCTGAAAAACGGTGCTCTAGAAATTTTGAGCTATGTACTCCAAATACCTTGTCCTTAAGCGACTTACTTCGGCTCCTGTTAGTCCAAAACTATCAGTTCACCACGGTCGCTCGCTACTCGGATAGCCCCCGGCGGTGGACCCATCCTACTCCGACGAAGAGTTCCCCGGCGATGGAAGTTCTTCCGAACCGATCTTCCCGGGTCGGCGTCAAGGTCAGTCCTGAGATTCCGGTTGGAGACTGGCTTCCGGTTCAAAGGCGCCCCAACGACCGTTCTCCGGTGCTTTTCACGGCCTACTCTGTCTAGTCCCCGGCGGTGGACCTAGCCTACTCCGACGGAGAAAATCCCCGGCGACGGAAGTTCTCCCGAACGCGCAGTTCAATCACGACCGGCCAGGTGCCGAGGTCGACCCAGCGATTCCGGTTGGAGGTTGGCTTCCGGTTCACTGGCGCCCCGACGACCACAAACCAGTACTACGTCACGGTCTACTCGGTATTGTCCCCGACGGTGTGTGTGTGTGTGTGTATGTGTGTGTGTGTGTGTGTGTGTGTGTGTGTGTGTGTGTGTGTGTGTGTGTGTGTGTGTGTGTGTGTGTGTGTGTGTGTGTGTGTGTGTGTGTGTGTGTGTGTGTGTGTGTGTGTGTGTGTGTGTGTGTGTGTGTGTGTGTGTGTGTGTGTGTGTGTGTGTGTGTGTGTGTGTGTGTGTGTGTGTGTGTGTGTGTGTGTGTGTGTGTGTGTGTGTGTGTGTGTGTGTGTGTGTGTGTGTGTGTGTGTGTGTGTGTGTGTGTGTGTGTGTGTGTGTGTGTGTGTGTGTGTGTGTGTGACGCTGTGTGACGCTGTGTGGGATTCGAATGTACGCCTACCCACTAAAAACACTCTCCTAGTTCACCTCCACCTTAAATTCCCCTCCGGTACCACCATGCAGTATTTCTTCGGAGGGGAGGCGTTATGTGCTTTGTGCACCATCACCAATTTGTTATCCTAGTCTTCTTCATGCTATGCGCACCGCTTCGTTAGTATGCTGTTAATATTCCAGTATCGCCACTAAGCGACATACATGCTATTTTTCAAATTTGTTATTCTAATCGTTTTTAGCCGTTCGGCTCCGGTTAGCTTGTTATTGCATAACTAGTGAATATGAAGGCGCCGTGGCGCCCGTCAGCAGTTTGCTCTTTTGTGCTCTTTTGTCATCATTTTTTTGTTTTGTTTCATGAATATAACATTCAAAATTGTTTTTTTATTGACATACTGCTCCCTTTGGAATTGAGCCTGCTTCTCCAATTGGTGTTTTGTGTGCACTTTTGGATAAAACTATCTTCGATTAATCCCTCTCCTAAAACTGCATGAAAAATTGGTGGAATCAAACACAAATTAATAAAAAAAATGCACAATAAAATTTCAATAAAACAAACGGAATTAAATATTAGGCAATGAAAACAGTGTAATAAACATCCTTGCAATTATCATAAAAAAGTGCTGCCAAGATTTTTTTTTTCGACAAATATATTTGAAAATTCATATTAAGGAAATATCGAAAAAATAGTTTGAAGAAATTATCATATAATCCGTTAATAGAAAATTAAAGAAAACAAAATGCCGAATGGCACATGATAGAAAGATTAGAGAGACGTTAAAAAACTATGCGTGCAATAGACCGAGAAATCGCTTGCTGTCCGAACTCGCTAACGCTCGTCGGACTAAAAATAAGGATAACATCTCTGTTTGCATTATACCGAGCAATATCTTGGATCTGCGGTTTGCCTAGAACCGAACCGATACAAACACGGCGCGTCGGATATCGGAAACTTCGGCGGCCTGCTGCCGCCTTGTTTCCTCAATCCTCTATATGCGGCTTCGCCGCATGTTTCCCAGCGGTTGTGAACAGCGTAGAATTTTTAGTTTGACATAGTTCAAATTAGGAATCACCTAAGGAATTATAGCTAGAATCCCCGATGGAATAGATAGAGGAATTTCTGAGGGAATCCCAGGAGGAATCTCTAAGGGTGCATTCATTTAGTACGTCACGCAAAATTTTGGAATTTTAGACCCTCCGTACCTTCGAACGGGTTTTTCGTATGCAAAATACAGTTAAACCTCCATTAGTCGATATTGAAGGGACCATCGAATCGATGGCATCGACTCAAGGAAACATCGAGTCGTGGAACAAAAATCCTTTAGGTAGTTTTTTTTGGGGGGGAGGGGGGGTTGGGCATCATAGTAAGCCAGAAATTATTGTTCAGTATGAAAAAAAAAATACCTCCATGAGTCGATATCGAGTCAAGGAACATCGACTCGTGGAGGTTCGACTGTACATTGCTTGCCACACTTTCCGTATCCCCCTCCCCCCTATGAGCGTGATGTACTTTATGGATGCCACTTCTGCAGGAATCCTTGAAAGAATTCGTGAAGTAATCCCTAATCGAACTTCTGTAGGAATCCATAGCGGAACTTCTGTAGAGATCTGGCTAGGGGCTTTCGAAGCAATTACTGTATGAACTCCTATATGTATCACTGAAAGAAGTTCTCATCTCTTCCCTGATTGAACTCCTGGAGAAAACACAAAATCCTCCTGGATGAGCCTCTAAAGGAACTTCTGGAGAGATCTCTGAAGAAACTCGTGGAGAAATCTCTGACTGAAATTTAAGAGGAATTTTAGAAGAAATTCCAGGAGGAATACCTGAAGGAACTCG
Source organism: Aedes albopictus (assembly GCF_035046485.1). Classification (NCBI taxonomy): domain Eukaryota; kingdom Metazoa; phylum Arthropoda; class Insecta; order Diptera; family Culicidae; genus Aedes; species Aedes albopictus. Next base: position 112,187,516 of record NC_085137.1, read on the forward strand.
TCAAATAATCCTTGAAGTGACTCCTGGAGGAATCCCTGAAAGAACTCCTAGACAAACCCCTGAATGATGTCCTGGAGTAATCTCTAAATGAAGTCCTGGACTAATCCCTTATGGAACTCCTTAACTAATCTGTGAAGGAACTTCTGAAGATATCCTTGATGGAACCCATGGAGCGATCACTGAAAAATTCAAGATAAATCTGATTGAAGTTTTATAGGAATGACAAACAGAATTTCAGGAGCTTTACTGAAATTCCTGAAAGAATACCTAGGGAGGAGTCCCTAAAGGAACTCAATAAATAATCCTTCCTAACCCCAGAAAGAGCTGCTAGGATTATCCCTCAAAAGAAACTCTAAGGAACTCCTAGACAGAACTCTTGGGAAACTTTTGAGGGGGAATCTCATCTCATCTCATCTCATCTCATCTCATCTCATCTCATCTCATCTCATCTCATCTCATCTCATCTCATCTCATCTCATCTCATCTCATCTCATCTCATCTCATCTCATCTCATCTCATCTCATCTCATCTCATCTCATCTCATCTCATCTCATCTCATCTCATCTCATCTCATCTCATCTCATCTCATCTCATCTCATCTCATCTCATCTCATCTCATCTCATCTCATCTCATCTCATCTCATCTCATCTCATCTCATCTCATCTCATCTCATCTCATCTCATCTCATCTCATCTCATCTCATCTCATCTCATCTCATCTCATCTCATCTCATCTCATCTCATCTCATCTCATCTCATCTCATCTCATCTCATCTCATCTCATCTCATCTCATCTCATCTCATCTCATCTCATCTCATCTCATCTCATCTCATCTCATCTCATCTCATCTCATCTCATCTCATCTCATCTCATCTCATCTCATCTCATCTCATCTCATCTCATCTCATCTCATCTCATCTCATCTCATCTCATCTCATCTCATCTCATCTCATCTCATCTCATCTCATCTCATCTCATCTCATCTCATCTCATCTCATCTCATCTCATCTCATCTCATCTCATCTCATCTCATCTCATCTCATCTCATCTCATCTCATCTCATCTCATCTCATCTCATCTCATCTCATCTCATCTCATCTCATCTCATCTCATCTCATCTCATCTCATCTCATCTCATCTCATCTCATCTCATCTCATCTCATCTCATCTCATCTCATCTCATCTCATCTCATCTCATCTCATCTCATCTCATCTCATCTCATCTCATCTCATCTCATCTCATCTCATCTCATCTCATCTCATCTCATCTCATCTCATCTCATCTCATCTCATCTCATCTCATCTCATCTCATCTCATCTCATCTCATCTCATCTCATCTCATCTCATCTCATCTCATCTCATCTCATCTCATCTCATCTCATCTCATCTCATCTCATCTCATCTCATCTCATCTCATCTCATCTCATCTCATCTCATCTCATCTCATCTCATCTCATCTCATCTCATCTCATCTCATCTCATCTCATCTCATCTCATCTCATCTCATCTCATCTCATCTCATCTCATCTCATCTCATCTCATCTCATCTCATCTCATCTCATCTCATCTCATCTCATCTCATCTCATCTCATCTCATCTCATCTCATCTCATCTCATCTCATCTCATCTCATCTCATCTCATCTCATCTCATCTCATCTCATCTCATCTCATCTCATCTCATCTCATCTCATCTCATCTCATCTCATCTCATCTCATCTCATCTCATCTCATCTCATCTCATCTCATCTCATCTCATCTCATCTCATCTCATCTCATCTCATCTCATCTCATCTCATCTCATCTCATCTCATCTCATCTCATCTCATCTCATCTCATCTCATCTCATCTCATCTCATCTCATCTCATCTCATCTCATCTCATCTCATCTCATCTCATCTCATCTCATCTCATCTCATCTCATCTCATCTCATCTCATCTCATCTCATCTCATCTCATCTCATCTCATCTCATCTCATCTCATCTCATCTCATCTCATCTCATCTCATCTCATCTCATCTCATCTCATCTCATCTCATCTCATCTCATCTCATCTCATCTCATCTCATCTCATCTCATCTCATCTCATCTCATCTCATCTCATCTCATCTCATCTCATCTCATCTCATCTCATCTCATCTCATCTCATCTCATCTCATCTCATCTCATCTCATCTCATCTCATCTCATCTCATCTCATCTCATCTCATCTCATCTCATCTCATCTCATCTCATCTCATCTCATCTCATCTCATCTCATCTCATCTCATCTCATCTCATCTCATCTCATCTCATCTCATCTCATCTCATCTCATCTCATCTCATCTCATCTCATCTCATCTCATCTCATCTCATCTCATCTCATCTCATCTCATCTCATCTCATCTCATCTCATCTCATCTCATCTCATCTCATCTGCCCTACCCACTACCCTACCTCTTCCATAACCCTTTACCCTAACCCTCTACCCTACCCTCTACCCTAGCCCTGCCCTCTACCCTAACCCTCTACCCTACCCTCTACCCTACCCTCTACCCTAACCCTCTACCCTAACCCTCTACCCTACCCTCTAACCTAACCCTGCCCTCTACCCTCTACCCTTACCCTCTACCCTACCCTCTACCCCAACCCTGCCCTCTACCCTAACCCTCTACCCTACCGTCTACCCTACCATCTACCCTAACCCTCTACCCTACCTTCTACCCTACCCTCTACCCTAACCCTACCCTCTACCCTAACCCTCTAGCCTAACGCAGCCCTCTACCCTAACCCTTTACCCTACCCTCTACCCTACCTTCTACCCTAACCCTCTACCCTAACCATACCCTCTACCCTAACCCTACCCTCTACCCTAACCCTCTACCCTACCCTCTACCCTAACCCAGCCCTCTACCCTAACCCTCTACCCTACCATCTACCCTAACACTCTACCCTACCCTCTACCCTACCCTCTACCCTAACCCTACCCTCTACCCTAACCCTACCCTCTACCCTACCCTCTACCCTAACCCTACCCTCTACCCTAACCCTACCCTCTACCCTAACCCTCAACCATTGGTCATCATCTTAATACCAAGCACTTGTTTGCAAATTTTACCAACTTGCATGCAAGCATTACAGACAGAAGGACAGATAGACAGATAGACAGATAGACAGATAGACAGATAGACAGATAGACAGATAGACAGATAGACAGATAGACAGATAGACAGACAGAAGGACAGATAGACAGATCAAGGCTATTCTATTAAGTAATGTGCCGCCATTGAGCGGTAAACTCTATGTTAGTACCACTTCCATCAAATTTGTTATTCTAAAGCCACGCTGAGTTCATCGGCTCCTACTAATTTGCCCCGAGAACGTTGCCCTCCCGGTGCCGCCCGAGTGCCAATCAGCACTCGAGGTTTCCGCGCACGACTCGGATAGTTCCCGACGGTGGATATATCCTACCCGACGAAGAGTTTCCCGACACTGAAACTTCTCCCGCAACCGACTTCCCAGGCAGATGCCAAGGTCGGTCCTGCGATTCCGGTTGGAGACGGCTTCCGGTTCACAGGCGCCCTGACGACCATGCTCCGGTGCTTCTTCCCGATCGCTCTACTCTGACAGTCCCCGGCGGTGGATCTGTATTACTCCGACAGAGAAGTCCCCGACGAAAGACGTTCCCGTTACCGACCGTGTGCCATTGAGCACAATGACTTCACGCGCACTACTCGGATACTCCCCGGCAGTGGATCTATCCTACTCCGACAGAGAGTTCCCCGACGTAGGAAGTTCTCCCGAATACTGACCGAGAGCCAGTAAGCTCCACACATTAATCGCTCACAACACCGGTAGTCCCCGACGACGGATCTACCACACGTGGACGGAACTACTACGCTTGCCCCGGATTGTCTCTTCGATCATTCATTTGCTGCTCTCGCCATTTCCGCTGGAGAAACGACATTATCTTTACCACCGCAGCATTCACCGCGTTCCAGCAGGCTTCGTCGCGGCACATTCTAGTCACAATGTTGTCGGCCCTCATACCAGCACCGCAGATTGCTGTCATCTCGCTGCGCTCCACAGTGAAACGTGGACACTCGAAGACAACGTGTTCCGGCGATTTCTCGACATCTCCGCACTCAGGGCAGAACGGCGACCCTGCGTGTCCGAACCGGTGCAGGTATTTCTTGAAGCAGCCATGACCTGACAAGAACTGCGTCAAATGGAAATTCACTTCCCCATGATCTCTGTTTACCCATTCAACCAAATTTGGAATAAGGCGGTGGGTCCATCTTCCCTTCGCTGGGGTATTCCACTCGTGTTGCCACTTCGCTATCGTGGCGACCCGCGCTGCCTTCCGAGCTCCTCTTGTGCCCCTGGCCTCGTAGCACTCTTTGTCCTCTTCTAGAACGAAGGCGATGGGAGCTATCCCGGCAATCACGCACACCGCATCCGATGATATCGTGCGATAGGCGCTTGCCACTCGCATGGCCATCAGTCTGTACGTGCTGCAGAGCTGAGCGCGATTTCTCTTCGTTTTCGTTGCGGTCGCCCAAGCTGGACCAGCGTACCTTAGAATCGATGTAGACACGCTAGCTAGTAACCGCCTCTTGCTACTGCTGATTGCTGAGTTATTCGGCATGATCCTCGCCAATGCCGTGATCATCTTTGCTGCTTTCCCGCATGCATAATCGACGTGGCTGTTGAAGTTTAGCCGGTCGTCGATCATTACGCCGAAATGCTTCAACTCCCGCTTAGAGACTATGGCATGTTCCCCGACTGTGATGGCAGCCTTCTGCACCACCTTGCAGTTACTGATCAGCATCAGCTCCGTTTTCTGGTGAGCTATAGATAGTTTCTTCCCCTGCATCCAGTACTCAACAGCGTCTACCGCCTCCGTTGCGAGTATCTCCACTGCTTCTAAAGTCTCGCCAACTACCACCAACGTGATGTCGTCCGCAAATCCAACGATTTTGACGCCTGTCGGTAGCTCCAGTGTCAGTACCCCGTTGTACATTGCGTTCCACAACGTCGGACCAAGGATAGACCCCTGTGGAACGCCCGCAACGTTCTTCTGACCTGCACTTGTATGGTAGCACAGGGTTCGGTTGTCAAAGTATACTTTGTCGGTTGTCAAAGTATAGTCGCTGAGAATCCTACAGAGGTAGTCCGGGACCTTCATCTCGTGCAGCGCTGCTGCGATGGCTTCTCAGCTTGCGCTGTTGAATGCATTTTCCACATCAATTGTGACGATGGCACAGAAGCGGTTACCCCGTCGTTTTTTCGTCCTCGCTTTGTCGGCTGTAGCAACAACTGTCTGGATGGCATCTATCGTCGACCTCCCCTTTTCGGAATTCGAATTGCATCTCCGACAAACCCTGTTCTCCTTCTGTGAAAGCCGTGAGTCTATTGAGGATGACTTTTTCCAGTAGCTTTCCTAGTGTATCCAACAAGCATATCGGCCGGAGCGAGCTTGGTTCACCAGGAGGCTTGCCTGGTTTCGGTAGCAGTACCAGTTTTTGTCTCTTCCATTGAGACGGAAGACGTCCCTCATCCAAACAGATCTGCAGAGATGTTCGGAACATGTCTGGGTTGGCCTCGATAGCAGTTCTCGGCGCTATGTTGGGAATACCATCCGGGCCAGGCGCCTTTTTGACCTTCATCTTCTTGGCCGCTGCTATGAGCTCGTCATTGGTGATACTCACTCTCTCTTCTCCTGCATGACCGTACGGTGTCGGCGGCCAAACCGTAGGTTCGTGTTGAGGAAACAACCCTTCGACGATCACTCTTAGCATCTCTGGACATGTTTCAGGGGGCACCGCTGGGCCACTGATTTTGGCCATCGCCACTCTATATGCGTCTCCCCAAGGGTTTGCATTCGCATCACGGCACAACTCCATGAAGCTCGTTTTCTTGCTCCGCTTGATCTCTTCCTTCAAAGCGGCTTTCACAGCTCGCAGCACTACTCTTCGCGCTTCTCTCTCGTCGTCGGTTCTGGTTCTTTGCATTCGCCTCCTGGCTTTGATGCATTTTTTCCGGAGATCGTGGATCGCTTCATTCCACCAGTATGCAGGGCGACGTCTGTGGCTCGGCTCGACCTTCCTAGGCATGGTTGTGTCACATGCGCGCACTAGCGCTGCCGTTAACTCCTCGGGCCTCAAATCCGATCCCAGATCTTCTCTTCTGAGAGCTTCGATGAAAAGATCCTTGTTAAACTGCTTCGTCTTCCACATTCGATCGCGAGGTTGCCTTCCTGTCCATGTACTCCGTGACCGCACTCCAATCCTATACCGGACCTCCTGGTGGTCACTGTTAGTGTATCCGTCGCAAACCCTCCAGTTCATGGTTCCCGCGAGCACGGGGCTACAGAAGGTGACGTCGATAATCGATTCTCGACCATCCCTTCGGTAGGTGCTGATGCTTCCTTCGTTAGCCAAGTCTACGTCGAGTTTTGCTAGTGCTTCTAGCAGAGCACGCCCTCTTGGGTTGGTGAAGCGGCTGCCCCACTCAACGGCCCAGGCGTTAAAGTCGCCGGCAATTACGACCGGTCTCCGATCGGCTAGCTCGTCGGCTAGCTCATCCAGCATCTGGTTGAACTGTTCTACTGTCCATCGAGGGGGTGCGTAGCAGCTACAAACAAAACTCCATTGATTTTGGCGATCACGAAGCCTTCGTTTGCCTGGTACACTACTTCCTGGATGGGATACTTTCCCATCGTCCAAATAGCAGCTGTCTTCGCCTTATCCGCAATCCAGTTGCCGTCTCCAGCTGGTATACGATACGGCTCAGAAAGAATAGCCACATCGCACTTCGACTCTGATACGGATTGCCACAGCAATTGCTGTGCTGTGTCGCAGTGATTGAGGTTTAGTTGAGTTACCTCCACTGCGGTTTAGTACCTGTCGTCTGCTTGAAGGCCAGGCATCTGGGGCCTCCCGTCGCGTGTCTGTTGCGACTTTTGTCAACACAAAACAGACATCTCTGTTCGTTGTTGCAGTCTTGCGCCTTGTGACCTTCCTGACCGCACCACCTGCACAGCTTACTACTGTCGATTCCTTTGCAGTTCCGCGCCAGGTGGCCGTATTCTAGACACCCGTAGCACCCTTCCGGTCGCTGGGAGAATCTCAGTGGGCATACTGAACAACCGACTTTGATTTTTCCGATTGTCATCGCTTTGTTGGCTGCGTCAACTGGGAGCTTTATCGAGGCTGCCTGCGTTCCAAACGGTCCCCTTCTCAGGCGTACTGTCATGTCCACGCCTTCCAAGTCGCATTGCCCTCTCATGGCGAGTCTCACTTCTTCCTCTGTGGTAATCTCGTCCAAATCCTTGCATTGAATCGTCGCTTCGGGGCACATGGCTTTCACATGCACCTTTTCACCCATTACTCTCTCCCAGAGCGTTAATGATTAATCATAAATTTAATCATGATTAATGATTAATGATTAAGATTAATCAAAATCATTAATCATAATCACAAAAAATTCTCATTTAATCATTAATCATTAATCTTAATCACACTGTTTTTGAAATCTAATCATTAATCAGTAATCATAATCATAAGAAAAAATATTAATCAATCATTAATCATTC